>NW_015555716.1:0-7906 GCF_001515605.1 Sinocyclocheilus anshuiensis
AACACAATTAACGCAGGGGCGGGGCTAGGGTTGGCCACCCCACTCTCAACTGCTGCTTCTGTCACTTTTTCTCTTGACTAGAAGTGCATTTATTCAGTTGCAGAACGACACGCGCTCCACTTAACTTCAGCGCCAGGTGCGAGCCAAACGAGTGCGGAAACGGTACAGTGCTCGCAGCGCGTGCTCTTCAATTGCACGCACAAAGACGCCGGCGTGCGCTGTAGCCTGTATCCTTTCATATCGGCGCACGCTGTAGCCTGTATCCTTTCATATCAAAGCATGAAATAAACTACGTGCATGCAATGTCGTGGTCAGTTAAGTCATGAATCCTGATTAACCTGATACTGTAAGCCTGTTATATCCAGGCATATTATTTCCATTCTTTGTTTTCAATGAAAAAATAGTTATAAATAGTTCATAAATGGTCATCAGCGGTTTATTTTTGTTTTACTTTTTAAAGGTGATCTGCATTAGCATGATTAGGTCAATATTGGAAGCTGTTAATATCGGAGTTTTTATATATATTTTTTTTAGTATTTGAGTAAATTTTTAGCTTTTACTTCTATGCTGTTTTCTAATAAAATTATAAATCTTTTTCTGCTTTTGTTTTCAGGGCCTTTTTTCATTTTAAGCTTTTCTGTGCTGTGATTTCAAAGGAAGATAATTACATTTTAAAATTCGTTTTTTTTAGTGGTGTCAAAATTGATAAATTTTCGCAGAACTTTGAATAGTTGAATAGAACCATGAATAGTTAACACAGGCGATTTGAATTTTTTCAGTTTAACGCGTTAAAAATATTTAACACAATTAACGCAGGGGCGGGGCTAGGGTTGGCCACCCCACTCTCAACTGCTGCTTCTGTCACTTTTTCTCTTGACTAGAAGTGCATTTATTCAGTTGCAGAACGACGCGCGCTCCACTTAACTTCAGCGCCAGGTGCGAGCCAAACGAGTGCGGAAACGGTACAGTGCTCGCAGCGCGTGCTCTTCAATTGCACGCACAAAGACGCCGGCGTGCGCTGTAGCCTGTATCCTTTCATATCGGCGCACGCTGTAGCCTGTATCCTTTCATATCAAAGCATGAAATAAACTACGTGCATGCAATGTCGTGGTCAGTTAAGTCATGAAGTTACCAAAAAGACGATTAAAGCTGCCTTAAAACTGTGCATGCATGTAATATATTTTATATGAGTCACATTTAAGAATATGTCTCTGAAATGGTTTTCAATATTGTCCTGGAGCAGCCCAGCACTGTCTCACTCATCTAACACACCCGATTTAACTCGTCAGCTCATTAATAGAGACTTTAAGACCTGAAGTGGGTCAGAAAAGGTAAAAAGAGTTGAGAAAATATGATGCGTGTCAGATCCATGCCACGTTCAGCAGCGGCAGCTCTTAAAGAAATAGCAGCCAAAACAACTTAATAATTAGCTGCTGTGAAGTTTATTAATCAAAGGACAAAGAAAAAAAAAAACGGAATTTTTTTTTTTTATAGCTTTAAGGATTAATCTATATTTAATTTAGAATTTAGTGTTTGATAACTTCAATTTCAATTTCTGTATATTTCTGCTGAAGGGCACAGGTAAATATGACATTTATTATAATGGGTTTATGTGAAGATTGTTTTAAATTCACTTAGGCCTGGGCGATAAAACGGTATCAATATTTATCGACGGTACACCTTCTTCGATAACGATATAAAAAAATTCCGATATAGTGCACGATATAGGCACGTGCTATGAGTGACGCAGACAGCACAAACACACACATGAGTGCTGTGCCTGCCTGTGATGAGGAGATTCTGAGTAAAGAATGAATATTAGTCGAATTTAAAATAAACATTTGCATTTGAATGCAAAAATAGTACAATCCAATGTTAGATGTGCATCAGGGAGCATCATCAGTGGAGCACGGGATGCGGTGATGTAAGTGACGTTGTAGTTTAATGTTTTGTTAGTCTAGCCCACGAGACGCGCCATTGCTGCGTTATTCATTCAAAATATTAGAGAAATATAGAAGCTCAATGCCTAGAAGATCTTGATTAGGTTAAAACCGAAACCAAGCCATTCACACAGAACGCATATTCAGCGCATTTTCTAGACGGACAAATACGACTGCTGCACTCAAGTCTCGCACAAGAGATGTAGACAGCCATGCAAAGTTGAAACAGTTTTTTTTAGAAAACACGTCGCAAATTTGTGGAGGTTTATTTCTTTTCACTGCGTCTCATATGTTTTTAAAGTCCGCGTGAATCAGAAGTTGCTGCCGACATTATTTCAGTGTAGTAACGTATTTCCAGCTGAAACAGAATATTGAATAGAGGGCATGTTTTTATTTTGGCGCTCCTCCTCTCTGTCTCTCACTCATAGTGGAGGGGTGTGTTTAAGGATATTCTGCCCAAGCCGTCAAACTGACGTAATCCGAGAAGGAATGCCATTCCAGAGCGGAAGCAAATGTTCAGATTTTGATTAAAGATTACCAAGACACAATTTTTTTCAGCGGATTAACTGGCACGGATTAACTGTTCAAATCAAGACTTGTAATGTGCGCTAGTAAAGTAAATAGTCAATTTTGATTTCATGCGGACTTTAAAGGCAATCTGTGTGATGGGCGATTCGGCTATTTTAAGCAATTTTATGCATTTAAGCAATGCATAAATACGTGATGCTGTTTTGTTCATAATTGTTTATGCAATTTACGAAATTATATTTGATTTGAGTTAATTTAGACGTAATGCACGTTTTTAATAGACAGTTACTTCCTTGCATTGACAATTTAATGTGCTGCATTATTTTGCTCATTGCACCCTCATGTGGCCTCGGGAGACAAGCCAAAAGTTTAACCTATTTAATCTGGGGTTATAGAGAAATCAGTATTGGTAGGTGTGTTTAAGGATATTCTGCCCAAGCCGTCAAACTGACGTAATCCGAGAAGGAATGCCATTCCAGAGCGGAAGCAAATGTTCAGATTTTGATTAAAGATTACCAAGACACAATTTTTTTCAGCGGATTAACTGGCACGGATTAACTGTTCAAATCAAGACTTGTAATGTGCGCTAGTAAAGTAAATAGTCAATTTTGATTTCATGCGGACTTTAAAGGCAATCTGTGTGATGGGCGATTCGGCTATTTTAAGCAATTTTATGCATTTAAGCAATGCATAAATACGTGATGCTGTTTTGTTCATAATTGTTTATGCAATTTACGAAATTATATTTGATTTGAGTTAATTTAGACGTAATGCACGTTTTTAATAGACAGTTACTTCCTTGCATTGACAATTTAATGTGCTGCATTATTTTGCTCATTGCACCCTCATGTGGCCTCGGGAGACAAGCCAAAAGTTTAACCTATTTAATCTGGGGTTATAGAGAAATCAGTATTGGTATCATTGATACTGGTCTTCAGTAATAAAAAAAGATACCATTAAACAGATATTTAAAAAATACTGTCTTTATGTTGTTTGTACATTAATTTGAAGATAGAATGTGAAATTATTGTAACATAAAAGTATATTTAAAAACTTTAATGTTAGGTGGGATTAATCGCGATTATTTCAGAAAAATGTGCGATTTTAATTAGTTACATTTTTTTTAATCAATTGACAGCACAAGTTTTTTTACATAGTAGTTTTGAGTTTTTTTTTTTAACACATTTATTGGATTGATATTAAATGGCAATAATATTAGGTCCCCCCCAATTCAAGCAGTGGTCTCTTTATATGCATAAATAAAGATATATTTACATTTAATATAGATCATTGTTCGGGTATTGACTAAATAAAAATAGTAATCACGATCCATATCCACCAAACTTAACATACTGGTGCCTCTGATAGTATTCATGTTGGGTTGAGTAGTTGTGCTGTACTGAAGGTGAGATGCGGGACTTACCTTTTATAACCATGTCATTTTGATCAGCAAGATTAGAGGACTTAGGCGTTATTGTCTTGATGCAGGCCCATTTAAGAGGTCAGCCAATCAAGTGTATAGGAAAGGATAAGATGTTCACCAAGAGAAACATTTTCTGGCTGTCAAACACAAGGAGCCTTGTGCAAGCCACGTAAGGTAAGAAATTCAGAGTACAACCTGAAACTTTAAGGAACTTTTAAAGGTCTCGGCCTCATGACAGTGATTCTGGTGTCTCAGGAATTTCTCAGCAAGTAGCAGGAAGTTACTTGCAACGTGCTTGTCGTCATCAACATACTTTTAAATATTTTGTCTCTGTTAGCTTAGACCATATCCTTAGTCTTGTTGAGTTTTAAGTATGTTTTCTTATCTGCTGCCTTTATCAGTTTTTGAGTTATGTTTACTATGTGTGTAACTTCCCAAATGTTCTTTAATCGTTTGATCACTCAAGAAACCCTACATGGGATGCTTAATTCTTTCATTGGGTGACGTTCATGAAAACTGTCGAGAACTGCATTTTTCTTCCAATAGCGTATCCGTCTTGCTCGTTCACGCAGCAAACTTTCACTTTTCAAACATGGAATCATTGATTTCACAATTAGACATGGCATAATGCACCAGAGTGCAATGGCAATTACAGGAAATGGATCCAACCAAATTTTTAGTGCTCCAGTTAGATTGCTCGACCACAGACATCTGGGAGTAACGAGCGTATGTGTGGCTTCTCCGTTATGCAGTGCTAATATCACTCAAAAGTATTGATCATTGCCTAACGGTCCACAGCTGATCCAAAGCATGTAAATTATCGTAATTTCTTCATCCTTTCTCCCATCAGCCCCTCCCTGGTCTTGATGTTCTTCTGGACAGTCTTTGCTCAAGCTTGAACCTCCATTTATCTTGCTCAAATCAGGACGACTAAGACTAGGCTAATGGGAAAGCTGCTTGAGAATTGAGATATTGTGCTGCTGCAAATTGTTCTATATCTGAATTAAAAGTAATTTTTCATGACTCTTTTCTAAAGTAGGTCATGCGATGTTGGCCTAGAGTGGTCAATTCACCCATTTGTAGAACATGAAACAATATTGGGATGTGCAAAAAGGCCCCTTTTTTTTATTTATTTTATTTTTTTATAAATATTCGAGTTGTTCAGTTGCCTGCTAAAGACCCAAAGTTAATCTCTATGCATTTAAAAAGTGAAAATGTTATAGTCCTTGATGTCAATTTTTGTATGCACCAGCACTTTAAAGTAGTAATATGCTATCAGTAATAGTATGTATTTGAATGAATAGACCATAAATGCAACTTGGCCTTTTTTGCTCATCCATATCTTCCTCAGTATATCTGTGGAGTAACAGCACATTGCAGTGCACATGACCATGAATGTGCCACAGTTGTACATGCGTTAATTTGACACGTTTGTCCATCATTGTATCTCCTGCAGCATGCAGATCCTTTCCTTGCTCTTCGCGTACCTCTAAAATTAATCCCATCTTTAACTGCCTTTCTCCAGTATTAGATGCGTACACTCTGATGGCCCATTAAAACAGCTGCCTTCATCAGTCGTTTTTCTGAGCGCATGAAGGATTTGGGTCAGCAGGATAGGTGCTGCTCTTCCTATCAGTGTCCCCGGTGTGTCTTAACTGGATTTGCCTGAAGGAGCTGAATCAAGCGTGTCCCAGGATTATGTCAATGACACTGTGGAGAGAGAGGTGTGAAAACACGGCTGTTGGCTGGGAACGCTAATAGGATGAGAGCTGGCCTAGAAGGACTCGCTGTTGTCAGTCGAGTGCGTTTGCTCTAAATCAAGATTAAAACGGACAGGCTTTAAGGGTTTCAGAGTGCGTCGGTTTATTTTTGTAAAGGAATTGCTGTTTGGAATCAGCATTTCATCCTGGAAACCAGACAAAGAATAGTTTCTTACTATGGACATTGCAGCATATTAACCTTTAATTCTAGCTGTTATAGTCGATTGCCATTAGTCTTTTGGATGAAATTAAAATGACCCTATTTCAGGGCTCCAGACTGCGACAAATAGTCGCATTTTGCGACCATTTTTCCTGCTGGTGCGACCAAGTTTTTTTAGAGGTCGCACTGGTGCGACTGCAAAATTTTGATATAATTATATTTAAAATTAATGCACAGGCGATTTCGTTAACTGCGCATCCAGTCAGTCTCTTGTTTTTATGAGAAACATCAAACGGCAAACGAAATTGAAAGCATAACGAAACCGCACTACTCGTTTGAACTGCACAGCGCTTGAGTGTAGTAGAGCCTGGTTTATACTTGCCGCGTCGGCACGAGCATGAAGGTGCACGCAGCAAAAATGATGCGAATATTGAGGAAACGATGGAAGGTTTTCAAGCTAAAGTAAAAGAACGCTTCTTAAACCAGAGAAGGTGAACATGTTGGTATTCTTGTGGGGGAAAAAACATTCAAGCACTGTCACCGACAACAAGTTTAGTTTTACTTTTCTTTTTGTTTTCATTTTGAAAAGCTTGTTATCTTTGCTGTTTACCTCACGTTACGCCATGGAGGATCTTTTATTTTATTTTATTTGATTCCTCAGTGTTTGCTAAATGTACTGTAATTTATTAGTCGGTATATAATACAGCATGTGGTGTATGCCATGCCTCATCTTATTCGTTTTTGTTAAAGGGGTCATATGATGCGATTTCAAGTTTTCCTTTCTCTTTGGAGTGTTACAAGCTGTTCGTGAATAGATAAGATTCCTGAAGTTGCAAAGACTAAAGTCTCAAAACCAAAGAGATATTCTTTATCAAAGTTAAGACTCTGCCACACCCCCCTAAAATGGCTCGTTCTAACACGCCCCCACATATCTATTTAAATGTAAAACTTGGTGAAATGATTTGTGTCAGTACATTTTGAACATTTCCAGCACATTTTAACAGTACCGTGATAATACTGATAACCGTGATCATTTTGGTCACTATAATCATGATAAGAAATTTTCATACCGTTACATCCCTACCCAAAACTTTAGTATCCCATCAGAGAGTACTGCGACTGCAACACATAGTCATTTGGACTACTTTTGGTACCGCTTTTGTCATTTTTGCAGTAAATAAATTATTATGATTGCACTTTTCTGTCTGTCATGTTTTTCTTTATACTGTACATATTTTAAGGAATGGTATAATACTATATAATGGTATTATATGGTATAATATAATACTCCTGTTTATAGATAGGAGTGGGATTAGTGACTCAACATATTTTTTAAATGATATATCTTTTATATTCGCCATAAAAATGGGTAGGTTTAGGTTTATGGGTTTAAGGGGTCTAAAAATTGTAATAGTTTATTGAAAAAATTATAAAAATTAATTGATACAAATATCTTAATGATATAATAGATTTGTAAATATTTTACATTTATTGGCTGAAAATACATAGTAATTTTACATTTTAAATGTAGTAATTTGTCCAAACTGTACATTTCAGCATCAATCAAAATGTATGTTTTGTGCTTGTAAACATTAAGTACTATTACCTACATATGAACAATGAGACTAGACTAGGCATGGGCCGATTACCGGTTTCAAGGTATACCGCGATTGGAAAATTTCACGGTTTCAAAACCGCTAATATTTTCCGTTATACTGTTCCTGCGGTATGCACTGTTTTTCATGTCTCCTCAAAGACTAAAAGTGTAGGAATCCCTCCGGTTGAGTGCAGTGTTAGAGAGTAACACGCCCCCTCCTGTTGGTGCGAGCGAGCGGTCAGTCACGTGTGTGTATGACGGCCGAAGGAGCTTCCTCTGGAACTTACGCGATCAGCAACGGCCGTTTATTGTTTTATTGCAGCCGATCTCTGTTCTGGACTTGCACAAACTGCGTTGCAATGCATATCATTTTCCAAATGTCATTTATGTGAAAATATGAAGTCTGTAAATGCCCGTTAACACAGGCCAGAGACGTTGAAAACAGACGCACAGAGAAAAATACTGCAGCAGGCAGATCACTCACTGTTCATGATGCAC
>NW_015555716.1:8480-8636 GCF_001515605.1 Sinocyclocheilus anshuiensis
CAGTCTTTATTTTTCTTCTTTTTAGGGCAGCAGTAGCTCTAGCAGCAAATCAACCATCCACATCAAAAGCCGCAGGACAGCCCACAATTCAGAAACATATCAAAGAAAAAATAAACAAATACAGGTGCATCTCAATAAATTAGAATGTCGTGGAAA
>NW_015555717.1:0-1592 GCF_001515605.1 Sinocyclocheilus anshuiensis
AATGTGACCCAAGACTTTCTAAAAGTTTGTCTCTAGCAGAGTTTAGTCTCACTCTATGTGAGGTTTTTCCTAAGCGGAGGATTGAACTCGATACCTATTCAGCGATCATATCAGACCTGGCACTTAATTACGGAGGCTCCCTATTTTACGAATACCATAAGAGTTTTTCAGCTAAGGCAGCTCTATACCTTCAGCGTTTCAACCTCAAATTAGACTGGTCTGTCGTGGATCTCTAATTAATCACAGACACTTTATGGGACATAAAGCTATTTCTTGCTCTCTCTGTGGATCTTTTTCCCATTCTGCCAGCCTATGCCCCCGCACAGCTTACCAGCCGTCTCAGGGGTCTCCAGTCAAGTCCAAAAAACCTGTTCCAGGGTCGAAATACCCATTCAATTAATCAAATCCGCGGGTAGAGGATCGTGGCTCGCAAAAGCAGATATTACTGATGCCTTTAAAATCATGCCTCTGCATCCCTCCCAATGGCCTTTTTTCGGGATTAAATGGAGATCAAAAATGTTTCTCTCAGTGCGTCTCGCCTTCGGCTGCCGTAGCAGCCCTAAGATTTTCGATTGCCTATTCGAAGCGCTTTGCTGGATCCTCCTTAATGTCTATAAAACTCCCATTTGTTCTCCATTTACTAGACGATTTTTTTAGTGATTGACTTCCCCAATTCTCCTCCAGAACAGTGCATTTCTAAACTTAAAGAACTTTTTTTCATTTTAAAGGTTCCTCTCTCTGAGGAAAAAACATTCAGCCCTTCTACCTCCCTCGAATTTCTAGGCATAATTTTAGACAGTAAATCCATGCAAGCGTCTCTCCCGTCTCAAACTGGGTCGCATTAGACAAATCATGTACTCGTTTCGCTCTTCTTCCATCTCTAAGCGAGACCTGTTGTCTCTCTTAGGACACCTTAATTATGCCATGCGAATTATTCCGCAGGGCCGCGCTTTCATTTCAAGACTCCTAGATCTATCTAAATCCGTACGTAATCTCCATGATACTATATCATTAGATCAAGGCTGTCTCTCTGATTTGCATTTCTGGTCTATTCTTCTAAATGATTGGAACGGCATTTCTTTCTTTTATAACGATTCATTTGAAACCTCTCTCTCCCTCAAAATATCTACTGACGCCGCTCCTTCCGTCGGATTCGGCGGAATTTTCGGTAATTCATGGTTTGCTGACTCCTGGCCCGCAGAAATGTTAAATCTGCCGGATTAAATTAAATCAACTGCCCTGTTTGAATTGCATCCAATCGTGTTAGCCTGCTTGCTTTGTGGGGGATCAATGGCAAAGAAAGAAAATCATCGTGCTTTGTGATAACGAAGCCGCTGTCAATTTGATCAATAAAGGCCGCTCTGACGTACCATTCATTAACAGGTTTATCAGACGCATAACCTGGTCTAGCGTTATGAATAATTTCATGATTAAAGCTGCATATATTCCAGGCCTTCTTAATGATAAAGCTGACGCTCTTTCCCGTTTTAAATTTCAGGAATTCCGCGCACTTTGCCCCGATGCGCATCCATCCAGCCTGGCCTGCCCTTCTTTTCATCTCGCGGTTCTAGATTAAATAAAATGTTCTCCTA
>NW_015555717.1:3061-13199 GCF_001515605.1 Sinocyclocheilus anshuiensis
AAGTGTCCATTATCTTTTGAGTCAAATTCTTACATTTAATCAGTCAATTATAACAATAATACATTTAGGCTGTTATTTAACAAATGAAATCAGTATCAGCAAAATTTATCTTTGCAGAATTGCATATGAAGTGACATTTAGATGTAGGCTATTTACACATGTCAATGCAGCTTAGAGGGACATGGAATGCTTTAACCTGCAGTTACAAATGCATAAATAATGTTTTGATATTTTAAGCATGAAATGTTGAATACTGATATTTGAAATTATTAAACAAATGAAAAGATACATTAAATGTAAAATTAAAACAATTAAAACCGCCAGTAGGTGGCAGCAAGTCACTGTTAATAAGTGAGTCATTGCGATTGAACCGACTCATTTAAACGGTTGATTCATTCAGGAACGAAACACCGTCATGTTGCTCAGAGACACAAAACAGTGCTTTGGCTTTGTTTGGAATGATTTTTGTTGGCGAAATAGAGCAAAAGCAGGCATGGTGCCTAAAACGTAAGTCTCTTAATATTAACTTATTGTTTACTGAACTGTTGTATAAAATGAATATCATATTTGTAACCATGCTGATTATTTTTTAAAACGGCACTCTTCGTGTGATATTTATTGATTAACTATATGAAATGATATAAATATATACATTTTCTGCCCCCTTATCTTGAATTATGTGATCATTCTTAATGCATATTAATAGACTGAATCATGCAGTGCAAGAACGCACTCTAAATACGTACGTGCACTAAGTTAGTGTACATTAGTCACTTATGCGTGCACTCTGTAGGTGTGTTTTGTTTGGTGTTTGCAATATAGTCGATAATGTGATGTCTCACGAGTTCAGTATTTGCGCTAAACCTGCGCAGATTTGGCTTGTATGAACTTCCCCAAGAAATTAATAAGTGAACATAACTTACGAAAAGTAACCCGCCAAATTGGCTAGTGATTTGCAATCGTTCCCTGCCACAGCTGATTTTTACCCGCATTTGGCGGGTGTTCATTTCAAACCCTGGTCTGGGGGTATGGTTTTCCAGCATTTTTTTATTTATTTTTGGTAACACTGATAAAGACCCTTTAGACCAAACACCAGAGCTGAATTAAGATTGATTGATTAATTTGAGAATGATTCATTGGCATTGCTAGTTCTGACATAAATACAGGGCATATGTCACAATTGCTGAAACATTCTCCAAAAAAAAAAAAACATAAAATAAAAAATCAGTTGGAGTGCTCATGGTACAAAGCACAGTAGATACACCTGCATGTGGCACTGTCTTGGTTCTACATCGTTTAGCGTAAATACATGTTCTTCCAGTTCTTGGAACACAATAGTATTACCAAAAAGTATACCCAAATATTTTAAGATACTAAGAGAAACTAAAAATGTATTAAAAGGAGAGTGGTGAAAGAAGGAAAATAAATTAAGCTGAAGCAGGCAGGTCAGATAGACCATTATGACGCAATTGTTGCCAGCTTTTGAGTGCATTTTTTAGTGTAAATGCCAATGCCTTTAAATGACATGTTGTGATACCATTGTTGCAATTTTTACCATAAATAATTTGAAATGGCTAAGGGGAATTATTTAATACACTGTTATATTTGATCTATATTCTTTTCTCAATGTCTGCTGTCACATTCTAGGTAAATGTGACAACAGACATTGAGAAAACAATATAGATCAAATATAACATTATTATAATTAATAAAATTCTTAAAATTCTTAATTAATTAAATTATTCTTCCATAAAGAAGTGGAGGTTAATGAAGGGTCACTTCCCATACCTCGCAGGTTTTTTTTTAAGCTCTTATTTTCTCTCTGTATGTAAAGTTGCTGCAATGATAAATTCTATACCTTGTGGCATATTTCAAAACTGTGATGGAAATGTTGGCCCGCAGAAGAAATTTTTTTTTTGAGCTGGTAATCATACCTCAATCTACCCTCTATCTGAGACAGCTTGGCTAGAAGAGGTGTTATTTATTTATTTACATTTACAACAAGAAGATCAGTGGGTACATTTGACTCAAAATTGGAACCCATTTTGTCATATCTAAAAAAAAATAAAAATTACTCCGCACTTAATTTACCCTATATCCCAATTGTTCCATAAATCAAAATCAAAAGAAAATGCAGCGTTCCATGTTTTACAATATATTACTTTATTCCTTCAATAATAATAACTATGGAAGCCCGTTTTTGCCACAGTTGAGAAAAAATTTGATTATGTAAGTCATAATAATGAGAAACTTTCTCGTAATAATGACTTAACATCTCGTAATAACGAGAGACTTTCTCATAATAATGAGTAACTTTCTCGAAATAATGATAAACTTTCACATAATAATGATTTAACATCTCTTAATGAGAAACTTTCTCAAAATAATGATAAACTTTCTCATAATAATGATAAACTTTCTCAAAATAATGAGAAACGTTCTCGTAATAATGAGAAACCTTCATGTAATAATGATTTAACATCTCGAAATAATGAGAAACTTTCTCACAATAATGAGAAACTTTCACGTAATAATGACAACATCTCTGAGAAACTTTCTCGTAATTCTCATGATTATGACTTGTAATTATGACTTGTTCTCGTAACTCTGGCGGAAATGGGCTTCCATAAATAATAATGATAATAATAATAATAATAATAATCTACCTGTTCACAAATTTCTACTGTTATGTTGTTTAACTTTTTCTCTTAATTAGATGTTTTAGATACCTGTGTCTAATTCTTGTTTAAAGGGCTCTTAAAAGTATGACATACATTTAAAATTTCCACTGTATGCAGGATAGATTACCAATAATTCTTCAAATATTGGAAACAAAACTTTTATTTTCACCTATTCTTTGCTGTGTCCAATGAGATCACTAACTCTAAATGATGCATATTAATGTTGTCTACTAAAGTACAAAGAGTGTATCAAATCACTGGCATTTGGAAGATGAATGCGAGATCAATCAGAAGGATGCTCATCTTTCTTTACATACTCCTATTTTTTATATTGCATTCATACAAAGGTGGAAAAGACCATTTGTCGTATGATGGGAGAATCCAAATACCCGCTACTGTCTAAAAATTGAGACGTTATAATTGGAACACTAAAGAAACAGTGTTCACAGTAAAACATTATCATCATTTGAGTTTAGGCAAAAACCTCAACGTCTGTTTTGCTCCAGGTATGTTGCATTGGAAAGATGCATTTATTAAAATCAGATTGGTTATCTAGATTAATTTGTAGTATATATACATTTATGTATGTAACTTTGTTTACTAATGCAGAACTGATTAAATGTGTTCACAGTGTGAATCTAATAGATTTTCGAATGGCTCAAATGATGATATTTGCCATTGAGGAGATTAACACAAATGAAAGCTCCCAAATGTTTCTATTGGCTAGAGAATCTATGATACATGTGGTTCAAGACTGTCTTCTATGAGTGCAACTATGGCATTGATGAATGGTCAGGAGTTTTCAGCAGGTAACAGATGCAATGGACAGTCTCCTATATATGCTATCATAGGAGAAACATGCAGTCTTCTGCTACAGTGATTCTCTCTAGAACTACAGGACCTTTTAAAATTCCAGTGGTAAGGATCAATAATAGTAGAAGTTTGACCATAGTGATACTATTGTCAGGATTATGGACTTATCTGTGTGTGTTTTTGCCCCTGTGACCCAGTTTCTTCCTCATGTTGATTGTGTTAATTTGATTCCAGGTGTGTCTCGTTCCTCCCTAATTATCCTGCCTTTAAAAGCCCTAGTCCTTTCAGTTAGTGTTTGTCGGGTCTATTAGTTGAATGTCCTCCTTGTTCTCGGTTTTCCTGTGGATTATTAAAGACTGTGTTGTTCAAGAACTCCTCGTTTCCTCGTTCCTCATTTGCTCCCTGAGTGAATTGTGACAGAAGACCTGACCCAAACAGTTACCGCCGTGTTTTCCCCTCCGTTTGTTTTCCGTGTTTTTTTCTCTCAGTGTTTTTGTTTCCGTTGTGTGCCCCATGGATCCCCTCCTTCGCCCCGAATTCATCCTCCTCCTGCTGGAGCAGGGGGAAAATTCGCTCGAGGGTCATACCAGACTGTTTCAGGCTGTAACAACGTTCGTAGTCACGGGAAGGAGGCGGGAACCGGCGAACATTTAAACAAAACTTTAATAAAATAAACAAACACAAAATGAAAGTAACGCGGCAGCCCCTCGCGGACAACTACCGCACACAAAACACAAAATAAAGTCCAGGCCTGGTCCTCTCTCATCTTTCACTGTTGTAGCTCCTCCTTTTATCCTTCCGGAGCTCCTCCGTGGGACTCGAGACCGGTGAGTGGTGCAGTGGTGCATCTCACCACCTATCCGGACAATGCGCTTTGCGCGTTCTATGACGCCAGCCTCAACACCGCGTGCAGATCGCCATCGTCCGAAGATGGCCCTCGAGCGGAATTCACCGCCTTTGTGGAGTGGACACTGGCGAGAAATGGATCTCCGTTCCCCGCCTGTTCCCAGGAGTTAATCGCCAGTGCCACTCCTGACCCAGAGCGCAGCCCACCATCTCCCCGATGTGTGGAGCGCATGCCCGTGCCCACCGCTGACGGAGAGCCAGAGCCCGCCGCGACCGAAAGCGACAGAGCTGAGGATCCCTGCGGAGCCAGAGGCCGTGACGTTAGTCAAGGTGTGTGAGCCGGCAACAACGCCTGCCACAAGGGAGAAAGCCACGGACAGTGTGAGCGCGGAGAGGAGCTCTGCCCCCTGCACCGCGGCTGAGGGTGAGCTGAGTATGGCGCGGCAAAAGGGTAGCCCTCCTTCGTCCTTGTTTCCCTCGTCCAGCCCTGAGGGGGCTTCCGATCCTCCAGTGCCCGCTCCTAGAAAGCGCCTTCCAGAGCGCCCTCCAGTGCCCGCTCCTAGAAAGCACCCTCCTGTGGCCGCTCCTCGAAAATGACCGCCCTCCCACCCGCTCCACCGCTATCGTCTGGCAGCCCCTCTGCTCGCCCTCAGCCCACCATCATTGCAGTGCGAGCCCCGCGGGACTGCCATCCTCCAGCGTCGCCGTGGCTGGAGTCTCCCTTGACTCCGCCTTGCCTTCCAAAGCGCCCTCCTGTGGCCGCTCCTCGAAAATGCCCGCCCTCCCACCCGCTCCAGCCTCTTCCACCGCTGTCGTCTGGCAGCCCCTCTGCTCGCCCTCAGCCCACCATCATTGCGGTCCATTTTGTACTGTTTCTTTGTTTCATGTGCTTTCTTTTTCAGATAAGTCCCTCAGCTACTAGGAAACATTACCCATCATTCTTCAGGACTATTGCTAGTGACTACCATGAGAGCAGAGGACTTGAATATATAGTCAAATACTTTGGCTGGTCTTGGGTGGGAGATGTGAACAGTGACAATGACTATGGAAACAAAGGAATGGCCATAGTTCTGAAAACAGCCCAGGAGGAGGGAATTTGTGTGGAGTACTCTGTGAAATTCTATTGGACAGAGCCTGAAAAACTCCAAAAAGTAGTAGAGACAATAAAAAAGGCACTGCAAAAGTGATAGTTGCATTTCTTTCTCAAGCTGAGATGGGTAATCTGTTTGATCAGCTAAGTAATGAGAACATTACAAACTTCCAAATGATTGGAGTGGAGGCTTGGATAACTGCAGAAAGTTTGCTGACTCCAAACAGTTTCATGTTCTGGGAGGATCACTGGGGTTTGCAGTGAGAAAAAATGATATTGAAGGTTTTGCAGATTATGTTACAAAAAAATTCTGGGACACAGCTTTTCCATGCTCACAGAGTGAGGGGAATTCATCTCAATATGGATTAAATTGCAGCAGATATCAGGATCTGCTTGTGCAGAAAAATGACAATGAAGATGTTACTGTGGCTCATTCACTACACAGTCTACTCAGCTGTAAAGAACAAGCAAGAGGTTAACAATTTCTTCAACACTTGAAGAAATATAACTGTATATTAACACTTCATAAATGTCAAAATTGTCTTTTTTTTCCAGGTGGTTTTCAGGTGCTTAAAAAGGTAGATTTCACTATAAAGATGGGAGATCGTGTGGTTTGACAGCACTGGTGCAGTTGTAGCCCAATATTAAGTTATGAACTGGCAGCAGGATACAGATAGATCAATACAGTTCAAACCAGTGGGATACTATGATGCTTCACTACCTCCTGACCAGCGCTTTGTGATCAACACTGCAAACATTATTTGGGCTGGAGGACAACTGGAGGTAAATGGCAATGAACAGATTATTAAACTTTTAAAATGGGTGACCATTATGTCAAAATCTAAAGATAAAAATAATGCATGTTTTGATCTGAAGGATGTAAAGATATAAGACCAATAATTTAGTAAATACCTAAACAATGCCCTCCACCACTCCACAAGTCTCTTCAACTGTGGAGTATTATCAAGTGAGGACAGAAAATATGCCCTCCTTTTAAAATTTTTTGATAAAGTAACTACAGTAGTCAACATTTGAAGTGGATCAAAAAAGTTAATCAAAGTTGTCCTAAGACAAGAACGGGTATTGTTTTGGTTTTAGGGACAACTTTGATGAAAGGTTTTGATCCACTTCAAATGTTGACTACTGTATTTTGAGCAAATGCGTTTGGTAAATATTTAATAATATTTCATGTAATGAAATATTATATAAAATACAATTAATAATAATAATAATAATAATAATAATAATAATAATAATAAATAAGGCCTACTTCCTATGTCTGTTTGTTCCAAATCAATATTAGCTATGGGTTCCTAATATTTTATCCTTCAAAGATCCTTCAATTATGTTCTTGGTTATTTATTATCAAATTTAGCTTCATTTTCTAAAAACAGTACAAATAACTGATGTATTGTGTCCATGTAGAAGCCAAGGTCTGTGTGCAGTGAGAGCTGTCCTCCAGGCAGTAGTAAGGCTAAAAGAAGACCGGTCTACTGTTATGACTGTATTCCATGTGCAGAATGAGAATTTAGTAATGAGACAGGTAAACTTAAGACATTCTCAAAGTACCGAAGAAAATTAGTTAGTTGTTTTCATTTTTTATTTATTTTTTTACATTTTCCTTTTGCTTTAAAGGATGCAGGTGCTCATCAATTTAAATAATTTTCCTTTTGACTATGTAATGGAGAGGGCGTGACAAAGAAGATCCAAATGCGAGCTTTTATTAAAAGTGATCTTGGTCAAAACAGGCAGGGTCGAACACCAGCAAACAACTATATCCAAGGCAAGGCAAAAAAGTAATCCAAAAAAGGCAAAGGTCAGGTTGGGCAGCAAACAATCACAAAAAAACAAGGAAACAGTCCAAGGTCCAAAACTCAGGCAAGGCAAGGCATGGCAAAACAAGGCTAGACAAAAACAAGGCAAGGAAAACATGGAAATACGCTCAGTAGTGTCCACTAACAGCTAAACAAGACTTCGCAATCGGTGCGTTCCAAACGGGATATATCGCCCTCCGAAGGGCATTTTGTAGTGAAAACAATCATGGCCGCCATATTGAAGGGTCGTTCCAAAACGAGTGGCCCTTCGGAATGAAAGAGTTTTTTTGACTCCTATACCCTTCATCCCCTTGAAGCTCTCACTCTGGATGGTAAACCCTTTGAAGAGAGTAGGGCATAGGGATGAGCCCTTCCGAATGGAATGCAGGGAATGAGTGTGTGTTTGAGTGCAACTTAAATAGTCCTCCAGATAGGAAACAAGTGTGTATGCAATCAGTTCCTAGGCATGGGGTGTTATGGGAAATGGAGTCCGTGAAACAGTGGCAAAGGTCTGGGATTGAGTGTCCTCTAGATGAGCTCATGGGCACTCCAGCTGGAGATCATGACAGTCTCTAATTACAGTAAACACCACTTCCTTTTCAGATTCAATTAACTGCAAGCAGTGTCCAGGGGGATATTGGTATAATGCTGATAAAAATATATATGCTGTCACTCACAAAAGTTATGGGTATACTGCTAGTCTTTTTTCTCACTGTTTGGAGCAGGATTAACTCCCTGGGGTCGACGGTCGCGCCGGTGCGACCAGCTCACTTTTTTTTAAGATCAGTGCGAAAGACACTAAAAATACTCTGTTGATTTTGGTCACACAAATAAGTGTTATATATCATTCAAAACTGTTAAGTGTCTACTTTTATTTGTGTAAACTCACAATAACAACAAAACTTTGTGCTTTTGTAAAATAAAGAAAACATACAGGGTGCGTTCTGTCTTCTCTGTCTCTGCGAACATCCATCTGAAACGCGTCACTAAAATGAACTGAAACTCAGTTAATACTTTACACAGAGACATGATATATATACATATATATATATATATATATATATATAGAAAGCTTGACATGTCTACTTTTAAATTAACTAAGTCTTATCGAAAACAAATATTCTGTGATGAAGTAATCCGTATGAAACCAACAAGATGTTCAGTCTTTCCCGTCTAAACTCATTAGCTGTGTCCCAAAATTAAGTGCACACACTTTGAAGGCCACGCCTCCGAAGTGCATGGAGGACACTCTGCCTTCGCAGGATTTCCTAATTGCGCCACCAGAGGTTCCTGATTAGCACTCTGTCGCATAGCAACGGTGTGAGAGGAGAGCTGACGAGAGGACAATCCTGCCAGGATAGGTGGAGCCAGAATTGCTCATTTTTGTTTTTATGTTTTACGTCATAATGGAGGAGACAGTGATGTACCTCAGGCTTAGCCAAGACCGAGGCCAGGTAAGTTACACTGGTTTGCTGTGCCCTTTGTCAGATTACAAATTTAAATGCAGGAATTGGCTTGGAGCTTACTTGAATAATGTAATGATACATATGAAAAACTACAAAATACACACATACACACAGCAGCAGTTCAAATGTTGACTGATATCTTACAAAGGTGCGATTTTATATAGTTTATTGTCTTGACCATGGTGATCATATGTAGACAGGTTAGCAAAAATAAAACTGTGAATAAAAAAAAATAGAGCATTGTACAGCTCAATGTTCAGCGGCAGCTGTCACAGCTGAACAGTGCTCTGTTTGACCGGTCCAAGTCCTTCAGATGGAGCCTTTGATATAGTTAGCAAAATTGTGTCAATATTCTGACAAAATGTTGATACTTTAATTTTCAAAATAATCAGAGGTGGACTGTAAGGAAGTACATTCTTTAAGTATTCTCAAACAAATATGAAGTACTAAGTTTTCTTTTTTTTTTTCTCACAGACAGCAACATTATAAACATTTGCATCTGATCAGATATTCGCGAACACATCTTAATTTATAGTAAACACTTGTCTAAACATTCTTAGACTGTCCATTTATCTTGCTGCAGTGTAAACTTTCATATTACTTTTATATCATATAATATAGCCTATCATATATTATATTATAGAACATAAAATTTAATTCCTCATTTTATACTATATTTAATAATGAAAAGTTACCTGAATTGGTAAAAGCCCAACTAGTAAATACTGTACATGTTTATCTAAAAACGCATTATCTTATGCAAAGTAGAAAAAATTACTTACTAGTCAGAAATGGCATCCTCCGCTGTATAAAGCTGCGTTGGATCACACTGTTCTTCTGAGGTACATTCGGATTTATTCTTCACAGCGAGTCTACATCCAAAAATGATGAAAAGTAGATGAATCTTGGTCCTTTGTTTATGGAGGTGATGGGGGTGTTTACATTTCCGCGTGGCTCACATGGACGGTTACTGTATAAATAGCCTACGATGTGCGTGTGACCACATTACAGATAATGAGCTCAGACTGGAAACACTGTACCTCACATTGGTTTCATACAGATTGGCTGCATCCAAAATGGCATAGTGCCCTACTATATAGTAGGCAAAAAGCAGTAGGCGAGCAAATGAGTATGTTTGAATCCTCAGTATTCATAAAAGAGTAGGCGAAAATTACATTAAATCTCGCGAGATTCGGACGTACGTATACTTAATTTGCGTTCTAATATGCCTACTTACCTACTAAATAGTAGGAGAAAACAGTACGTGAAGAAAGAAGTATGTTCGAAGCCTCATTATTCATAAAAGAGTAGGCGAGTAATCCCTGGATGTCCTACTGCTTCAGCCCAGATACTGAAGTGTTCAACGATGGACAATTTTCTATCAGGAGAAGAACAGACAAGGGTGTTTACAAACGTATTACAAACAAA
>NW_015555717.1:13288-23485 GCF_001515605.1 Sinocyclocheilus anshuiensis
AATAACTGTTGTGCTTCTCCTAATAAAACACAATAGGTGTTTGACTGAAGCAGAAATGCACAGACCCTTCTGTGTGTGACATCAAAGAGCGAGAGCGATTAGACAGCATTTAAAATGTTTGTTTTGATGTCAAATAAGTCTTGCTGTTTTGATTTTTTTGTACATAAAAAAAGGAAATTTACTTTTGGTACTTAAGTACTTTTAAAAGCAAGTACTTCTGTACTTTTACTTAAGTAAAAATCTGTCTTTACAACTTTTACTTGTAATGGAGTAATATTTGATCAGAAGTATCTGTACTTTCACTCAAGTAATGGAGTTGAGTACTTTGTCCGCCTCTGCCTACTATATAGTAGGAGAAAACGGTACGTGAAGAGATTAGTATGTCCGAAACCTCAGTATTCATAAAAGAGTAGGCGAGAAGTTCCCGGATGTCCTACTGCTTCAGCCCAGATTCTGAAGTGTTCATCGATGGACACTTTTCAATCCCAGAAGCCCACGCGAGAGGATACGTCATCATCAAACGTGATGGAGAACAGCGACGAGGGGATGGAAGATGGTGCCGAAGACACATGTATTGTACGTTTCTCTGTATAAAAATGCGTAACTAGACGGATTATCTAGCTTGTTTAAGTGCTTATCTATTGGAGTGCTTGCTCTTTAAGTGAAATTTGACTTAAAACCTTAAAAGAGAAAACAGATTTGAATCAGTAGAGCCGAGACTGCTACAACGCTAAAATGAGTGGAATAAACGGAAACAAAAGAAAGCTCCTCAGAAACTTTTGGACCACTCGTACCCTGCGGCATCTAACACGACAAGAGTTTCTTCAAAAGAGCATCCTTCAAAAGAACTTGATTTTGGTGGCTTGTGTATACCTCTCCCCGGAACACCGTCAAATAGCCCCGCATCAAAGAAATCTAAAGCTGATCTCTCGTTACATGAGCTTCAAAAGAACATCATCACTGCCCTCAACAAGAGAGCTGACTCCCTTCAAGAAATGATTAAAACAAAATTCGAACACCATTGAAGAGCTGAAATCATCGCTCCTTTTTGTCAACGCAGAAATTGTGGATTTGCAGAAATCAAAAGTCGAACTAACTGCCAAAGTTTGCATCCTAACTGCCAAACTGCCAACGACAAGAGTTTCTTCAAAAGAGCATCCTTCAAAAGAACTTGATTTTGGCGGCTTGTGTATACCTCTCCCCGGAACACCGTCAAATAGCCCCGCGTCAAAGAAATCTAAAGTTGATCTCTCGTTACATGAGCTTCAAGAGAACATCATCACTGCCCTCAACAAAAGAGCTGACTCCCTTCAAGAAATGATTAAAACAAAATTCGAACACCATTGAAGAGCTGAAATCATCGCTCCTTTTTGTCAACATAGAAATTGTGGATTTGCAGAAATCAAAAGTCGAACTAACTGCCAAAGTCACCGAATAAGTAACAGTTATAGCTCAGTTGGAAAACAGAATCATTGATGCAGAGCGCTACAAATGGAGGTGGTGTCTCCGACTATACAGAGTTCCAGAAACGGAAAATGAAAACGTCAAGATCAAGGAGACGGAGATATGCAAGGGAGTAGCACCTGCGCTCGTGGCAAAGATGAGTGAGGCGGTGGATGTTGCTAACAGATTGGGCAGGCCTTTCAGGGCGAGCGAGGGCCGTTATCATTCTTTTTGCACTGTGCTGGGTGAGAGACTTCATCTGGAAAAGTGCAAAAAACAGCGACTACCTCAAAGAACGTAAACTACGCTTTGGGGAAGACCTGACAAAAGAAGAGAAAGCATCCCGTGCACTGCTTTGGCCTTATGTACACAAAGCCCGTAACGAAGGGAAAAGGGCTTACTTCATCAGCTCTAAAGCATACATTGACGGCAGAGAAATCATTCCAGAAAAAAATGGATACTACTTGACCCCTGCTCGCTTGAAGCAAAATCAAGGATGAATGTTTTGAAGATAAGCACTTTTTTATTTGCTATTTAGTTTACAATTACTATATGGCTGTTTGCCTATATTTTCAAGTTGCTTTTCTCTCTCTCTCGCTCTCTCTCTTTCTTTAATTATTTTTTATTTATTCGAGTTTGCCGTTTTTGATGGTCTTTAAGTTATGTTCTGTTCATGGCAGAGGTTTGAGGAACTTGGTTAAAAGGAAAGCCTTTTTTCTTTTTTGCAAAGAATACAAAAGTGACTTAATTTTCATTCAAGAGACTCATTCGTGCCCTGAGGATTTTAATTTTTGGAAAAACCAATGGGGAGGTGAGATGTGGTTAGCTCACGGTTCCAGTCACTCTGGGTGGAGTTGCAATTTTGGCACATACTTTCCATGGAAAATGTGTATGGAGCAAAGGAGACTCTAAAGGTCATTGGATAATATTACTGATTGAGATAAATTACTGTAAATTTATTGTTGTTAATGTTTATGGGTACTGTTCAAAAGTTGCAAACACTTTGTTATTAGGTGAAATTGAAAATTGTGTCAACTCTACCTTGAGAAGCAACCCTAATGCTAAATTAATTATTGGGGGTGACTTTAATTTGGTCATGAATGGTTCCATGGATAGATTTCCTCCTAGAGCGAACAGTGAGTCTAGTGACCTCTTACGTTTAAGTTACAGTCTTGACGTAATTGATATTTGGATGGTAAAAAACCCCTCAACTAAGCAGTTTACTTGGAGCAACAAACATTTTTCACTACAATCCCGTATTGACCTTTGGTTGGACCTTTGGTTGGACTTAGAGCAGTTAACACCCGTTTAATCCTAAATTTTTCCCAGACATGAAAATATCCAAATGATGTGTCATTAGTAACCCTTTGAAATAATCAATAATAATTTTTTGAAATTTTTTTGGGAAAGTGTGTGAAAGATTGTGTTTTATGGTCGGTCACAATTGTGACCGGTGGGATAAGGTGAGTACTGAATTAACATATTTCTGCAGTCATAAAAATTGTTATATATCTTAGCCCAGCTATTTTAAACTGTTTGATCACATTCTAGGGTTATTATTATTATGCATAAAAAATATTTATGCAATATTGATAGGAACACTGAGATAAAAAACAAAAAAATTAAACCATCAACGCATTTCAAAATTATTACTTTTTTGTAAAATATAACATCAAATTTTTATATTAGTGCTACCAGTATTACAGCAATATTGTAAATTTTTTGTAACATTTTAATTTTTAATTTAGTGCAATATTTTGTCATTGCAACATTTTAGTGTAATTTTCACTAGCAACTGCAATTGGATTTATATTGTAAACCTAAGTTCACTGTTATCCCACTATTGTGACCATCAACATGTTTACTCATTCTATGACCACACTCAACAAAACTGAATATATGCGAATTCATATATGAATACTAGACACCTTAAAGATAATGTGTACCAAAAATCTGTCATATCTTTATGGTAACATACTTTACTAGCCTTTTGTTTTGGAGCTTTGATGCAGTTATCATCTTCTCAAGGTGCAAACAGGAAATAAACTGCTCTGGTCATGTGACAATTTGCACTAATCATGTGAAACTGCACATATTTCATTGAGACCCTTTATTTTTTTCCATATTTGCAGGAAGTGCACTAAAACATCAGTCAGTAAAGTTTTTAGAGCTTTATAAATGAAAACCTTTTTTACGGTCACTATTGTGACCTGTGGGATTAAACGGGTTTTAGATACATCTATATTTCCTGCTGCTCTAACTGACCACAAACTTATTAGTCTTAAAATTGCATTATCGGGGCATAAGGATAATAGATTTAGTGGAGGATATTGGAAACTCAATAACTCATTACTAAACTATGATGACTTGAAATCGATTATAGAAAGACTTATTCATAACATAAGCACTGGAACTCTGCAATTAATAGTGGTATATTTGGTAAACAATGGGAACTTTTAAAATTTGAAATAGGATGTGATGTTAGGACCTATGGTAAAAGATTAGCTATCAAAAGGAAGACAGACTTGAAATTTCAGCTAAAATTAATAATTTAATAGAGAAAGGGACTCTCACTTTTGAAGGTCAGGTCTCTTTGAATAAACTCCAAAACAAACTTGACAAAATATATGAAGAAAAAGCCAAGGGAGCTTTTATTAGATCAAGAAAACAGTGGTTAGAGATGGGAGAAAAAAATAGTAAAAACTTCTTTAATCTCGAAAAAAGAAGGGTGGAGGTCAATGCGATTAGGAAAATGAAAATTGATGGTGTTGTTTGTGAGGATAAAAATATTATCTCATCCCCTATTACAGAATTTTTTGGCAAATCATATAAAAGTGACTCCAATGTTATTGACCCTTTTCTTATTCTAAATTCTATTACTTTAAAGAGAACTGTTAGTAATGACTTTAATTTTATATGTTCTAAAAATATCAATGGAAGAAGTTAAAGAGGCCATTAATAACTTAAAAAACAATAAATCACCAGGAAGTGACGGGTTGACTTCAGAACTATATAAAACTTTTCGTGACCATTTTTCTAAATTTTTATTGGCAGTTTATGAAGAATCATTTGTCATTGGATACCTTCCATCATCAATGAGAGAGGGTGTTATTACTCTAGTTCCAAAATCTCAAAAATATACTCTTTTGGTCGATAATTGGCGCCCAATCACATTATTAAATAACGACTATAAAATGTTGGCATCTATTCTGATGGAACGGCTCAAGAATGGCCTGGATGACTTGATTGATGAGTGCCAATCTGGGTTTATAAAGAGTTGCCACATATCCAATAATATAAGGCTAGTTCTTGATTTGATTGATTATCGTGATTTAGTTTTAGATCCTGCTCTAATTATATTTCTAGACTTCCAAAAAGCCTTTGATACTGTTAGCCACGATTTCATTTTGAGTGTATTACATTACTTTGACTTTAATAATTATTGTATCAATGTAGTAAATACATTGTATACAAGAGGAAATAGTTGTGTTAAACTTATATCTGGAACAACACCAAAATGTTCGATTCACAGATGAATACGACAGGGTTGTCCTGTTTCCCCCTTTCTTTTTCTGTTAGTTACACAAATTTTACACTCAATGGTTAACAACAACGTGATTAAAGGTATTAGAATTAATGATAAAGAAATAAAAAATCTCCCAATACGCAGATGACACTACGCTTTTCTTAAAAGATCAATCAGAAGTTCCTAAAGCATTGGAGATCATTAAAAACTTTTCTCAGGTGTCTGGCCTATCTCTTAATATTTCAGAATGTGAGATATTGTCTTTAAAAAATGTAGATAAAACAGAAATTTGTGGAATTCAGCTTAAAGATGTAATTAATTATTTGGGTGTAAAAATGTCTTTAAATTCAAATATGGTTCTTACAGAACTTAATTTCAATTATATTAAAGACATGATTAGAAAGAAGTTCAATTATTGGCTAGCAAGAGACTTGTCTCTTGCTGGTCGAGTCTTATTGTCAAAGGCAGAGGGTTTATCTAGAGTCTCTTATCTCTTCTCTGTAATGGATTGTCCTAAGTCATCATGTGCCTTATTAGATAAATTATTATATAATTTAATATGGAAAAACAAATCGCAAGTTAAAAAGGTGGTGTTAAAAAATAGGATTAGTGATGGAGGTCTTGAAGTTGTTGACTTTACCCTCTTTAACCATGTATTAAAAGTAAATTGGTTGAAAAGATTCATTAAAAAAACAGACTCTATTTGGAACACATTTCCTAATTGTATTTTTAAGAAAATTGGAGGTATTGAATTTTTGCTACAGTGCCCCTTCTCACTTGGTAAATTACCCATAAAATTAGCAAAATTTCACCAACAGGCTCTATTATCGTGGTTACTAGTTTACAAACACAATTTTTCACCTCACCGTTGTTTTATTTGGAATAATCAGAATATTGCAGAGTACTGCAATGGAAAAGACATTAACAGATACACTGTTCTGAGTCTGAGTCCTGTTACCAGGAAAACAGCAACAGAAACAACCCGTTCTGAGTCTCCTGCCTACAAGGGCGAGACAATAGCAGATCAACCTCAGTTCTGAGTCTGAGTCCTGTCAAGGAAAAGACTGCAACAGATCAGCAACGTTCTGAACCTCTGGCCCGTGAGGGAAGAGGCAATAACAGCTACACGTTCTGAGTCTCAGTCCTGTCAAGGAAGGGACTGTAACAGATACACTCGTTCTGAGTCTGAGTACTGCAATGGAAAAGACTTTAACAGATACACTGCTCTGAGTCTGAGTCCTGTTACCAGGAAAACAGCAACAGAAACAAACCGTTCCGAGTCTCCTGCCTGCAAGGGTGAGACAATAGCAGATCAACCTCCGTTCTGAGTCTGACTCCTGTCAAGGAAAAGACTGCAACAGATCACCAACGTTCTGAACCTCTGGCCCGTGAGGGAAGAGGCAATAACAGATACCAAGTCCTGAGTCTCCAGCTTCGAGGCAGCAACAGATACGACCACGTTTTGAGCCTCCAGCCTGCGAGGAAAGAGATAATCTACATTCAGACTTAATTGAGAGTCTTCGTCCAGCGAGACAACAACAGATGCAGCATGTCCTGAGTCTCCATCCTAGAGAGACAAAGCGGATCGACCAAGTTCTGAGTCTCTAGCCCAGGGAGGCAGAAGACACACAGACATCTGCAACAAGGTTAAGCTCCGGCGCGCAAACCTTCACCCCAAGGTACCTTTGCTTGCGTGTTCCAGGCTAAGGATCTTCTGCACCTACTCCAGGGCCACATCTGCGTGTTCCAGATTTTAGGACCCTTTGGTGCTCCAGGAGATAAGTATCCTCCAGCGCTTCGTATTCAAGGCTGTCGAAATGGATTCCTGCTCCTTTCCCCACTGCATTGTTACCAGCACAACCAGTGGATGAAGTCACCGCCATCGGACTGCTCATTCGACCACAGAGAACGTAAATATCACTTATCCAAACCTTTTCCAGAGACCTTGGCATTGGTAGATATTATCAGTATATGATTTTTCTAATTTGCATTAGATATTATATAGCTGATTGCAGTTTATAGCAAATCTTTCATGTATTTGTTTGATGCATAATAGGGTTCTTCACCTTATTTCTTTCAGAGTAGCAACAGTTTATCTTTCCAGATAACGTAGCTCTGACATAGCAAAACCCAACATAATCACTTGCATTTTATGCATCTTAGGCACTTTATTCCTATCTCATTTATGGTATTCATTTAATAGTTGTTGATTACTCTTGTCTATCTTTTGTTAATAAAATCTATTTTACACTTGTGTCTTCCTTGAGTTGATGACACAGAAATAGGTTATACAAGTTAGAGATCCCACCAATCTTTCTTATGTGATGTACTCATAACCACACCTTAATTGACACGTGATCCAAATATCATAACGTCACTGGTGACGCGAGTATCCATCACTACACTATTTCGCCTCCCTAGGTTGGCGAAAGCAAAATTCACTACACCAGCGTCTTCTTTTAAATGGATGGCACTGTACAATGTTAATTGGAATGTTGTTTTGTCTCTTCCACACAGATAGTTATTAACAAACAAAATAAAAGAAGTTACATTTAAAATATTACATAGATGTTACCCTTATAATAGTGTACTTAATAAGTATATGCAAAATATTGAAAAAAAAGTACTTTCTGTGATATGGAAGAGACAATTGTACATATTTTTTGTGAATGTGATTGTGTTATTATTTTTTTTTTGGAATGAGTTATGAACCTATCTCTCTATGTAAAAAATCAGAATATGTATTAACGCTTGTGATATTATTTTCTTTTATTATAACTCTAATTTTCGTATTCAATATACTGTTAATCTTTTTATTATACTTGGGAATTTTTTTATTCACAAATGTAAATTTTTGGGTAAGAACCCACTACTGTCAATTTTTCTGGTTGATTATAATTCTTATGTTCTGTCATGTTTTATTATGTATAGCGGACAGCGGAGCTCCAGTAAACACACACGTCTCCAAAATGCATTAACAATAAACCATATACATCTTAAAGATGATTACTAAATGTCTATTTAATATGAGACAGGAAAATATTCTAAAAGAATTGCATATGAGCACATCACAACATGAACAGACATCTGTGTAGGATCTCGAACAGACCCATGTTTGCGAGTCGTAAAACTCATACATGGTCAGCCCGGGGCGCCCAATTGTCTCGAACAGTTCCTTTCCCACTCTGCTTATCTTCTCAAGAGACACAGAAAGCAGTGATAGACTTAATCCAATCAGGAGAAGAAAGAACCCCTCTTGTTAAGAACATGTCAGCCACAAATGGTTGTCACCCATGATCACTTTGCATAAATCCTTCCAAAAGGCCTTCAGGAAGAGGGCGATTCACGGGACAAGTTCCAGGCCCGCAAAATAAGATAACGTGACTCAATCAACCTCTGTCTGAGACCATTCAGGGAACAGATGTTCCTGGTACCCATGACCATTAACGGATAAATTAATAAACAAGCGGACAGATTTACAATGACATGTCTGAGCGGGAAGCTCAGCAGACCTCCACCGCATGACTTTTATTGACCTCAGGAAATTCCTCCCCTCCTTCCTACAGACCAAAGGGAAACGCACCCTCTTCTTTACAAAGAAACACAGAAGTTGCGTGGACGATGTTCAACAGACAATCATTTAAAAATCATCATAAGTAGTGAAAATTTATCCACAAATAATGTGTTATATGCCTTTTTATATGCTTGATGTGTTTCATGTAGTGGGTGAAGTTAATCAATGTTATATAACACTTTTTAGTAGATAAAATTATTAATGTGTATGCAAAATACCCAATATTTGAGCTTGAATGAAAGCTTATTTTATGTACAAGACCTTGGTATGAATGAAAAGTTGTTATTATGAACAGTGTTTGTTGTATGACACTTTATAGAAGTTAAAACTCCGCGGACCCGGATACGGGTCCAAAATCGCGTTAAAAATGTTTATGCTTCATTTACATAGCCTTCCTTATATGGTATCAGCCCATATATAGGTTCATTTGAAAGCTTGGAGTGTCTTCTTTACAAATAATACCATAAATCTTGGTTTTAGGATTCATAAAGCAGTAAAATTAAGCTTAGAAATGTATTCGTCCCACACATGAATTTCCGCCTAACGATTGCGAACAATTTTTTTGAAGAATGTGTATTTTATATATTTTTCACAAAACAGTCAAGTCATATATCGCAAGAAAGCTCTCATTCTCAGGAATTTGACTATGTAGATTATTTCATTGTGTGACAATCACAGATCGAATGATCTTCAATAGAATCGCGATGTGAAATTTCTCACCTCTAAGCAAATTTTCGTATGGGTTACATTCCTACTCGTAGCACTGCTTCAGTCAGCCGCAAACAGCCACAAATATCTATATACTCTATATTATCGTTTAGATTAGGATATCTTCTTCCAAACAAGACCATTTTCACGTTTCTGCGTGCTTCCATCGGTGAGATATATAGCGGTTTGTCCAGATGCGCACCAAATAAAACATACGCACTTTCTGCCACAGACGCGCTCTTCAAATCATAAGCTCTAATGCCAGGCAAGTCTGATCTTTTACAACTCTGATGAGTCTGTCGATTGCAATTGGTCAGGTTTTATGACACACACTCACGCCGGGCCAGTCAGAGCTGTGAAATTTGACACCTCTGCGTCAACAGCGGTGGAGGGTGGTCGAGGGGGCAGACACGTATCCGGATCCGGGATAGCTCTCCTCGCAGCGTGTTGTTGTTTGGGACTTGTAGTCTCGGACTGGTTTGAGAGCAAAACGGCCACACGGAAAAGCAAATGCGGCTCGGAGAATATCAATCTATGATAATCATATTACAAATTGTATATGATGAAGAACGTTCAGCGGCACCGTGGAGAGGAATGGACGTGTGTCTGGTGAGGCTTTATCAGCCTGTTTTCTCCGTTTGTGATCTTTGAATCTTTATTTTGAAACGTCATAGCAAGGATTATTACAGCGCTGTGTGAATTATCATTTATTTGTTTGTTTCACGCTCTGAAGGTCATAGCAGCCGGGGCAACTAGCTATTAAAGGGGTCATATGATGCTGCTAAAAAGAACAGTATTTTGTGTATATGGTGTAATGAAATGTGTTTATGTGGTTTAAGATAAAAAAAACATTATTTTCCACATACTGTACATTATTGTTTCTCCTCTATGCCCCGCCTTTCTGAAACGCGTCGATTTTTACAAAGCTCATCAGTCTGAAAAAGCG
>NW_015555717.1:23924-31119 GCF_001515605.1 Sinocyclocheilus anshuiensis
ACCAAGAGCTTGTAACACTCCAAAGAGAAAGGAAAAATTGAAATCGCATCATATGACCCCTTTAAACTATCGTATTAGCTCAGCTCTGGTACAGGGATGCAAAGATGTTGGCAGCAAGAGGTTGCTGGATATAGGGGGGATGGCTCAGCTGATGAGGTAAGAAGATGCTCTGAATCAGTATACCAATACAGAATGCACATAAATGGAATGATATAAAGCTGGAGGATGTGGATTCTATTTTAGATTGTGATAGTAGAAGCTGTTATTTGAAATATTATTTTTTTCTGGTACATTTTGGCATCTAATGGCATCAAACAAAGTAAATTGCAAAGAGCTGGACCTAATAGAACCTGAATTGCAGACTTTCAAAAAACTATTTTTTTTTTAAATCAAAAAGCGTCTGTCTTTTTTGTGTTTATTGTAATATTTGAAAAATATAATAATAATAAGTTATTTATAAAGAATTACACTCATATTTTGAAGTTCAAATGGTTTTATTTACAATGAAACCATTTTTTTTCATTTCCTCCATTGTATGTGTGTAGGGTAAACATTTGAATTTGAGTATGTCAAATTTAGGCGAAAATACCAAAAAAACGCACCTCAGCATAAGTGGTTAACAAAACCTGCAAAGATATTTCCCCAGGTGATAAATTGAAGCATCATGTTAATTTATGCACGAAGAGGAACCTTGCGGGGCGTGGCTAAGCCCTGCAACAGCGTCTGATTGGGACAATCGCTTCTGGGATGGACCAAATCAGCTTGCTTAAAACCAAAGTGACCAAAGGAACTCACCGCTTGAACTGCTTGAACTGCTGGAACAGCGCGAACCGCTGAAATGCCTACTACAACACACGACTAGCGTTCTTGCCATCCAGAAATCAAACACTCCGTTGAAGCTTCGTGACTCTGCAGAAATCTTCAAGTCTTGCAAACTCTGAGGGTGCTTTCACACCTGGCCCGTTGTTTCAGAACCTGGTGCGTTTCCCCCCGTTCGTTTGGGCATATGTGAACACGGCAATCGTGATCGGATCCCCGCCAAAACAATTGGTCCGAGATCGCCTGAACGAGGTGGTCTCGGCTTGATTGAAAACAAACTCTGGAGCGGTTCGGTTGTAGTGAGAAAGCAATTCAAACTCTGGAGCGGTTCGGTTGTAGTGAGAAAGCAATTCGATCTAACGGACCAACGAACCAGGCTATATCACAATGTGTAATGGTAATTATGTAAGTTCCGTGAAAAGCATATAGCTTTGTTGTTTTGCTAATACTTCAAAATGAACCTGTGAATGTCTGTGGGTGAGCATGTCTACGCCATTCAAAATCAAAGCGCACTTTTTCATTTTATAATGCCGTCTTATTGTTCTTCTTCCTAGTAGGTGCATTTTAAAAATGTTTTCCCGATGAATTCTGGACTCCTGCTCAAAATGATAAATTAATATAAGACAGCTACAAAAAACCCAACAATAAGCCCGCGAAGCTGTTGTCTTCCATCCTGGGGTGATTCTTAGACTATGGGCACTTTTATGTTCTTTGGTCATATTTATAAAAATACATATAATTTTGGACAAATTCCTATTTCTTAGTCAAACTAACAATAAAACCACCTTAAAAACGTTTTACTACCTTTCTATTATGATTTTTTCATACTTTTCAACCTCCTTATAGGTGTCAAAATCACTGTTTTCTCCTTGTCGCACACCCAGACTTTTAAACTTCAACAATGAAAATACAGTTTAAAAATATGACTTATCTGGTAACTATTAATGTACCTGAATTAAGCACTAGTAAAATAATTAAAATACATAATAGTATTTAATGTGAGACCACGATCAATATTACTTTCTATACAAAATATAGCTGTCGCACAGTATTGGTGTCATTTCCACCACAACACTGTAATGTCCCTTTAAAAAGTTTGTGTGAAAGATTGTTTAGGTGGTTTCTATGGAAATGTTCAGTGACATCAGAGCACATGTTGGACATGGAGGGAATTTAAATTTTCATCAACAACAAATGAAGAAAAATCAAGGTAAATATTGCTTGATCAGTTAATATATTTATTCTACGTCATTTCCAAACATGCTGTACCTTCAAGGGTGTTTTTAAAAAGCTAAAAATTTTAAGTTAAATAAGAGTATTTTGCATACATGAAATGCTAAGTATTAATTCAAAGCTAATCAGTGAAGCTATCTTCCATTTTTTTCACAAAAAACGACAGAAATGTCATTTCCACCACAGTCATTTCCACCACACTGCCCTCTGTGGTGGAAATGACAGCATTTATGGTTACAAAGTACAATTGATACGGATTGCGAGAGTAGATTTGTGTAATACTTTTTATATTATAATATATTACAATACTTTTTATATTTATATTTATATTATGATATTATTTTTATTTCTAAATTATATTACTTTTATATTAATTGATTTCATTTTTATCTATTTTTAAGATGCCACCTAAGACAACAAAAGAAAGGTCACAGGCCTATAGGGACAAAATAAGTGGCTCTCTGGTTAAAACCATGGAAGAATGAGAAGTAATGAAAAAAGGACAACAGCACTTACTTACACGGAAGAAACAAAAGAACAGCATTAGCCCAGCCACAGAAAAAATCTAACAATTCTTAGAAATAGATGAGAATAGCAGAGCATCAACTGGAAAAAAGGACACTGTGACCAAGAAAAAGACAAAAAGACAAAAACAATTCCTGAATGAGCCTCTGGAAAAACTCCATAAGAAGTTTAGGAAGGAGTATTCTGACATCAGGATTTCTAACAGTGAGTTCTGTAAGAGACATCCGTTTTGGATTGTAAAGCCCACAGTTAAGGATAGAGACACATGCCTCTGCAAGACCCATGCCAATCTGCAGAGTATGTCAGACAAGCTGCTTTATCATAAAGTCATTAAAAGCAGCAACATTGAAGATTTGATTGTATCCCTGTCCTGTTCGCCAAACTATACCAAGCAATGTATGTACAGGGAATGTACCGTTTGTGAAGCTAAAGAATTGGAAATCTCAACCTTTGATCCTGGGACCCAAACATTTTGGTATGAGTGGAGGGGAAAAGCTGAGGAGAGAATTAAGAAAAAGAAAGATGGTAGTGAAGAAAAAATCACAGTCCATTTGACAGTTAAAGAGAAGGTTAAGGGTACTCTGCATACTTTGCTTGAAGACTTTTCCATGGGACTAAAAGAAAAACTGGGGAAGCATGTCTACAACATCAGACACCAGTATGCTGCTCTTCGTGGTTTGAAAGAAAATCTGAGCGAAGATGAGGTTGTCCTGCATATTGACTTTGCAGAGAATTTTCTCTGCAAGTACAGCAGTGAAATCCAAGCAGTACATTTTGGAGATTCACATAAACAGGCCTCACTACACACTGGTGTGTGAAGAATTTCTACTTCTTCACCAACATTCCATATCAGATGGGCTGGAAGAAACTGACTTGGAACTTTCTGGAGGCTGGCCACGGAAAAGGCCCTGCTGATGGGATAGGAGCAGCAGTGAAAAGAAGAGCTGATGACATCATAGCTAGAGGGAAGGACATACCAAATGCTCGGGTGCTCTTTGAGGAGCTTCAGCAGCAAAAGTCTGCCACAGAGCTCTTCTATGTTGAGCCAGAAGACATTGAGTGTATGGACATTCATGTGCCGTCTGAGCTACAAACAATCCGTGGCACAATGAAGGTTCATCAGGTAATGGTTGACAGTCGTCTCCAAACAAATAATTGTTGTGACTAAGTTCATGCCTTAACAGTTTTTCTCTCCTTTCAGATAATCTCTGCTAGCCCAAGCTCAAATGTCATGGAGAATCCTCAGCTGCTTTTGCTCTGCACCTCATGACTGCAAATGTTTCAATCCAGAAACAGTCATGTTCCAGCATTGGGACGAAGCTTCCCCCTCAACCAGTACATCGCATCCTGACACACCTCAAAGAGGTCTGCGGCACATTGTGGACTTGAACGAGGGACTCATTGGTCAGTGGTGTGCTGTGAAGTATGATGGAGATATATATCCTGGCATCATACAGGATACTGATGTCTACAGTGGCGCTCTGGTTAAAACCATGAGCCGTGTTGGACTCAATCGTTTTTTTGGCCTCTAAGGGATGACATAATCTGGTACCAAACCAAAGATTTACCCAAAATGAATTATATCTCATGTTTAACCACTACATCAGAGCCAGCGGCAAATGTCAGAAGGAAATGTCAAGGTGAGGCTGCTCTCGGCGGATACATGAGCACTGAGCGCCCGCTGATGGCTTGGAGCTCACGTCTCCAAAATCGACAAAGCCAATTTTCAAATAGGCGCTATCTTTATAAATAAACCACAGATTTGAGTTTTAAACAACTACATACTCGCCTGAAATACTCTTAGAACAGCATTTCATGACACAATAACAGTAATATTTTGAAAATTATGCGTGTTTTCTCCTCCGCCATTAACGCTCGCTAGTTGGTGAGAAATGCATTCTGGGATACCTGGCTGCCTCAAGTTCGCACAAGTCACCTCTGGATGCATCCTTGATAAAAGGGGCGGAGCAAGAACACATCCTGGCATTTGAACTGTACTTGGCTAGATGTGAACCTTGAATTGGAACAGTACTTGGGCGACAACTCATGACGTTTCACAAGTCCACAAGAACACAAGTACAGACAAGAACGCATATTGATAAACGGCCAAGGTCTCCTTTTCAAGCTGGAAAACTGGTGCTAAATCCTTTAAACAGTAAAGATAAAGCCAAATATCTACTTTTGTGATTCTCTCAGGTTGCGATTTAAAGAACTGGCAGCGAATAACTTACTAGACTTTTGACTTCAGTCAAACTCCCATCCTCTGAACTGTATGTGTGTGTGTGTGCGTATGTGTGTGTGTGTGTGTGTTTGTGTGATTTTAGTAGTTTAGTTCATGTATTATTAGAGTAGCTCAAAATAAATTCTGGTTTCAGTATAAAGAAGCAGTGTCTTGTGTGGTGTATTTTAAAGCTAAACTTTGCACAGATCTTGCTACCTAGCTCGTAGCTTAATAAATCATCACCAACAGTTATTATGACCTTGGCCAGGGCATAATATAAATATCAAAATTGTTAAGATATACTGATTTTAATGTTCGCTGGACTAATGGTTGATCAAGTGTAATCTATCAATTTCGAATAAAGTTTAATTAAGCTGATTTTGAATCTTCAGATTCGATCTCCTTTGAATTTGAAAGAGCTAATTTCATTACATCTATTTAATTTGTCCATTAGTATTGTCGATAAATTGAGGAACATTTGTGTTGGATAAAAAGCAAGTCAACACATCAGCAGCTACCTCAACATTTAAATTGTAATATTTAGCAGCTAAATCACAGAGGAAACTTGAATCTTGACTGGATGTTACAGGGACAGATGAGACACACGTGTGTTTATCCAGTGAAGAGTGACTGATGAAGAAATGCTGCCATCAAAGGCTCAGTGCGTATACTACTACTGAAATTAATAAAACATCTTTTAAATCTTAAGTTGTAGTTTATTTTAATTATTGTAATTTCAAACATAGCTATTACAGCGCTTTTCTGATTCTTGATTGCTGTACATTTGATGCAGAGCTTTTGTGGTGGAGCAGAAGACGGCGGCATTTGTGGAAAAAAAGGAAAACCTGAAACAAAAATATAAAGTAAGAAAGCGTAAGAAACCATTTTGTTACTTCTAATACAGAAATAAAATGACATTGTGCTGTTAAAATGACTGCTTGTGTATTATATTTGTGCATCTTTGTAGGATCTGAAATGTCTGCAGACTGGTGCGAGCAGCGAGGATGGAGAAGTCCACAGCAGCATCCTGGAAATGGTCCTGCCCTCATCTGCCTCATCAGGACCGAATGTTGCTGTGGCCTCTTCATCATCAGTGACCCCAGAGCCAGCGAGAGCATATAAAGAAAGACCAAAAGACACTGAGGATGTGATTTTGTTCAAGTTTGTTCTGCTGGTTTCTGTTCATACAACATCAGTCAATGAAACCCAAGTTTCAGAAGCTTCAAAAGCATCGTCAAATAATTTCATGAAGAATCTGAAAGTCAGGCTCCATTGACTGATATTGTATGAACAGAAACCAGCAGGACAAACTTAACCGAAATCACCTTTTGTGTTTGGAAAACACACACACACACACACACACACACACACACACACACACACAAACAAGGATTGAACAGCGTGGATGCGAGTAAATAATGACTGAATTTATATGTGTTGGTGAACTAACCCTTTAAAGCCCCAAATAGAAATTGTATGAAATATATGTAAGCATTTATATTATAGTAGTACCTTGAAGAAATAAACGTGAAGAAATAAGCAGCTTTATTGAGCGTTTGTGCCCAAGGCACAAAAAATAAAAAATTAAAATAAAAAAAACATTTACATTTTTATTTTTATATGTTAATTGAACATTTTTTTTAAATTTACATTTAGGCATTTGACAGACACTTTTATCCGAAGTGACTTACAGTGCTCTTATTACAGAGACCCCCAATCCCCCTGGAGCAACCTGGAGTAAAGAGGCTTGCTGAAGGACACACCGGTGGTGACGACTGCAGAGATCGATCCAGCAACCTTCTGCTTACCAGTTCACCACACCACAAATGTAATGAAGCTATATCAAAAATTAGCATGTAATTGTAAACATATGAAATGAAATTTGGCAAGGAATGGAATGCTGACAACATGAGATGTAAAACGTTTTACTCTGTGTAAATTATTTGCAGGTAGTCATGCTCATGGAGAGCAGCACACAAATGTTTGGAGCAGACGGAGCCGCAGCCAGATTGTCCTGCACATGTTCTCCTGCTCTTGGTAAAGATTGTGTGGTTCAGGGGCGTCATCATGGTCTTCCTCATCCTCTCCCCCTAGCTCCCCCGTAGTTCGCACCCTGGTTTCATGTGTTGTTGACTTGTATTTATTTATTGTCTTGGTTACTTTTATTTATTATTTTACTTATTTATTCATGTTACCTGTTCTAGCATTTGTAAAACTGCATTTTTCCATCTCAAAAATATATCTAAATTACAACCTATTCTCTCAATGTCAAATGCAGAAATGTTAATCCACGCATTTATGACCTCAAGGTTAGATTATTGTAATGCTTTATTGGGTGGTTGTTCTGCACGCTTAATAAACAAACTCCAGCTGGTCCAAAATGCAGCAGCTAGAGTT
>NW_015555717.1:31215-37646 GCF_001515605.1 Sinocyclocheilus anshuiensis
TGCTGTTCAGTTGCTTTGACACAATCTGTATTGTTAAAAGCGCTATATAAATAAAGGTGACTTGACTTGACTTGACCTGTTGTTGTCAGTAAATAAAATATAATTGTTTCAATATGAACATATGCATTAATTCATTACTTGACTGAAATTGAGATGTATTCACCTTGGTTGCATTTGTCTAGTAGTGTGTAGTCATGCACAGCTATGATATATGAAAAAGCAAATTACATTTTGCTTGTTTTACTAAAAAATATAATTAATTATTGGTCAGCATTTATCATTATTATTGTTCATAAATGTTGGGCTAGCAATGCATTCTGAGGTAATCTTAATTTCTAAGTAGTAATACTTACATTTTTCGAGTGTAAATTCAACAGTCTTCTCCAAAGACGAGATATTTGAGCAGCTGCCTGACATCTCCTTTGTGCAGATATTACAAACATTGCAAACATGGAGGAAAACGTACTAGGTAGGGTTGTGGATTTATTGGTGCTATGAGGTATTTGTGCACCTGTCACTCTTTTTTCTTTTTATTATTATTACTGCAGAACTTATAATTACATACAAGCTCAGGGAAAAATGGTAGTATCTGTAACAATGAACAATCATAATGACAAAAAAACAGAAAACATAACTATGATGGGTTTGCCTACATCATAGTATGAGATTATATACACAGTAAAAAAAAAAGATTAAATATCTTTGAATAATCATAAAATGCATATAATCATAATGCATTAAATATTGCATTTGTTTTTGTTTTTGTTATTTATAAGCCTCAGGGATGAAACAAGAGAGACATTCAACAAGAAAAAGAGGAAAACAAAGGAGATATAAGCCAGTTTTGCATGTGGATGAACAATTTTGCACATAAAATTAAGAAAGTATTAACATATTCAAGTTTTTTGTAATAAGAAGTAATATCTTTAAGGATTAAACTGTGGGTTATATTAGAAGAGTTAAAAGTATAAAAACTTAAATCAACCCAAAATGTATTGGTTATACTACAATCACAAGAGCAGCTTCTTCAACAAGACCAAAAATTTGCAAATTTCATCAACATCAAAATATTCACAGATAGTTAAATTAAACCTGTCGCTCATATCTTTTAAGTTGTTGCGCTTGTTATAACGTCATAGATCACATGATAACGTAAACATGGCGGATGGCATTCATACTCAACGAAATTTGGCTGTAGAGTATGTACTCTTTTAGCTCTCGTTAAGTAAGTACTTTACTGGTTGAGTATGCCATTTCGGACGCAGACAGTATTTTATCAGAGAATATTTGTTTTCGATATGACTTAATTTAAAAGTAGACATTTTCTCTGTACTTATTTGTCATGTCTGTGAGGCAAGTATTTGCTGAGTTTTGGTTCATTTTTGTGACACGCTTCAGAAAGAAGTTCATGGAGACAGAGACAGCAGGAAGCATGCACTTCTTTACTTTTCTTTATTTTACAAAAGCACAATGTTTTGTTGTTATAGTTACTGTACACAAATACAATTAGACCATTTACAGTTTGAATGATGTATTACTCTTAACTATACGATAAAAAAATGATGGAGTGGGCCGATATATATTGTGTATATTGTGCCCCCGGCTTGCAAAAGAAGGTCCCTCCTGTCTGCTCCCACATTGAGGTGCTGAGGTATGTACATTTCTCTGAGTGAAAGCAGTTTGCCCTGGGACCTCAGTATTGCCTGTTCAAACCAGAATACGGCAACCCCTAAAGTCTGCAAGGAAGTATATCAGAGCAACAAATAAAGCCAACATGTCCAGGCAATTTATGCACCACGAGAGTTGAGGCCCTCTCCAAAGCCCCCGAACTGAACTACCTAGCCTGTGAGGGAAGCATCCAGTCTGAGGGAAGCTGACCTAGGGCATGCTCGGAGAACTGAGTTCAGTGTCCTGAAGCAGCTGACTGGCGGGCAGCAACTGAACTGAATCTTGTGTAAGCCTCCTTGGAGGTGAACCCTGAGATTTGCATTTGGCTTAGAAATGACAGAGAATAAACCTTTGAAAAGCTGTCATCTGGAGCAAGTGGTTCAGAGCCACGAAAGGGCTGAAGCCATCTTGAAGCCATCTCCAGAAGCTCCACTTGAGCATTCTAAGCAGCAGCTGTTCACAACTACGAACTGACCATGCATGCTCCGCTCCCAAGCAGCTAACACAAAGATTGTGTGTGTCCCCACACATAATGGCATGGGCAGGGAGGCACACACAATCTAAACTGCTTCACACTCACCATTTTTTAATTTCTTTTTAATTTCTTTTTCACTTTAACAAACAACACCAACAAGACAGACTGTTCTCACAGAGTGCTTGTTGAAGAGAAGAAACTGATGCTGCTTTGTTCCGGGTATCCTTTATATCTTCTGCGGTACGCCATTACACATCACAAGTCACACAGCACCAACAAAGACTGGAGTAGTTGCACATTCGTTTCAGACACAGTCATGCAGCGGAGTTCCCCATAGCGTCTGCTTTTGATGCAGTGCAAGATAACTTGAAAGGGAACTGCAAAAATAGTCTTAAATAGACAAAGGAGTACATATTGCAAGTACTTTGAGTTCCATGCAGTAGAACAAATAATTACTTATGTCATAATATAATTCCTCATACAATAAATAAATGTGAATACATTTAGAAAAAAAAATATGTAAGAGCCATCATTTGTTAGACACTATGTATCCAAATATAATTTCACAGCATCAACTGATTATTTGTTGCTTGACTTGGCCCATGTCCTGCCCTATGAGGTCATTGGCTGCATTCACAATCAATCATCCATATTGAACATATGCATAAAAGTGCAAATATCAAGCCAGTATCAAGCCAGTTGCATTTGGTCACAGCTGAACTCATTCTTTGGGATGTCTGTCTTTCTTTGCATACTTCTGCTTTTCTTTCAACTTCATGCCAAGGCAGAAAAGTCTCTTTGTCATATGATGGGAGACCCTAAGTACCCGCTCTTATCAAAGGATGGAGACGTAACTATTGGAGCACTTTTTCCAGTCCACAGCATAGAGACATTACCTTCATTTAAGTTCACGCAAAAGCCTCAGCTTTTATCATGCTCAAGGTTTTTTTTACTTTAAAAATTAATTTTAGAATCATTACAGCAATTAATTAATTTAAAATGATGTTTGTTTAACCTTCTGTTTTTTTTATTATTTATTTATTTTTCTCACAGTGTGAGTCTACGAGATTTTCGAATGGCTCAAATCATGATCTTTGCCATTGAGGAGATTAACACAAGTGTAACTTTACTTCCAAATGTTTCAATTGGTTACCAAATTTATGATACCTGTGGTTCAATACTATCTTCTATGGGTGCAAATATGGCATTAATGAATGGTCAAGAATTTGTATCAGGGGACAGATGCAATGGACAGTCTCCTATACATGCTATCATAGGAGAAACAGAGTCTTCCAACACAGTGATTTTGTCCAGAACTACAGGGCCTTTTAAAATTCCTGTGGTAAGGAGCAAAATCACTAAATGTTTGACATAATTACCATAATGATAACGGTTTCACTCTTTCCTGTGCTCTTTTTTTCAGATAAGTCCCTCAGCCTCATGTGAATGCCTCAGTAATAGAAAAGATTATCCCTATTTCTTCAGGACTATTGCTAGTGATTACCACCAGAGCAGAGCACTTGCATACATAATCAAGCATTTTGGCTGGTCTTGGGTGGGGGCTGTGAACAGTGACAATGACTATGGAAACTATGGAATGGCTATATTTCTAAATACAGCTGAAAAAGAGGGCATTTGTGTGGAGTATTCTGTGAAATTTCAGAGAAAAGAGCCTGAAAAACTCAGAAATGTTGTAGACACAATAAAAAAAGGCACTGCAAAAGTCATTATCGCATTTCTGACCAATTTTGAGATGAACAATCTACTTGATCAGTTAATTATTCAGAACATGACGGGCCTACAAGTAATAGGTGTGGAGGCATGGATAACAGCAGACAGTATGATCACTTCAAATAGTTTTCATGTTCTAGGAGGATCACTAGGGTTTGCAGTGAAAAAAAATAATATTGAAGGTTTTGCGGATTTTGTTATAAAAGAATTCTGGGAAACAGCTTTTCCATGCACACAGACTGAGGGCAATTCTTCACAAAATGAATTAATTTGCAACATATATCAGGATCTCCTTGTGCTGAAAAGCAACAATGAAGATGTGCCAGAACAAAGATATGCTAGCAACGTCTACAAATCAGTTTATGCTGTGGCTCATTCACTACACAATCTGCTAAATTGCAAAGAAAAGGAGGGTTGTGAAACAGATGCGAAAATACAACCACAGCAGGTAATAAAATTACACACACACACACACACACACACATACAGTATATATATATATATATATATGTATTTCTAACAAAAAGTGTCTTTCAATGTGCTTTTTTCTCTGAATAGTGAAGAGGAGGCCATTTCTTTTGCCCATGAATATCTGAAATACAGAGAGCTGAAAGGAGGGCAAACGGCTCCGCTGAGCAACACTTTCTCTGATCCTGTCAGGGTAATCCATCTTAAATATTAAAATGACTTTCATTTTTAGGGATGCACCAATAGCAGATTTCTCTGCCGATTACTCCGAATGAAATCTCCGGATCGGAGTTTTATATATATATATATATATATATATATATATATATATATCATTGGGGAACCTCAGAGAGGGCCTAAACTATTGTAAAAACAATATTTACAATTTTTAAATATTTTTTAAATTATAAACTTTTAAATATTATTTTGAATAAAAAGTCATAATTTCCTATTTTATTTAAGCAATTCATAATTTCACAATCATCATCTAAATAAAATAAATATAATTTATGTGGAAATAAACTCTTCAAATCTGCCTATTCAGTGAATGCGTTAAATTAACTCATTTTCCCATTTTCTCCATATTAGTATGTTTCCGCCTAGCGTTTGCGGCTCTGTGATTGGTGGTCCAGCTGTGAAATTACAGAGGGCCAAGCAATAGTAAATCAATGGGAGCGTAATTTTAAATGACTGAAAAATCTTACCAATCATGATATCTTTCCTCTAAATGGGCGGGCCTTGTTATCGCTAACTTTATGACAAGTTCTGCCCACTGTGGGATCTCTATTGAAAAAAAAAATATATACACTGATAAACTAACTAGCTATTATTCACGTCACGATGGAAGCCGCAAATAACGTAAGTGAGGATATTTACTGGGCCGCTGTGCCAATAATAATATTATTTAATATAAACACTGCTTGTTTGTAATGCAGTGTATGTTGCTAAGTTGTTTTACTGTGAGCGCTGTCATGATGTGTTGGCTTATATTAAACATTACATTTGTTGGTTTTGTGCTCAGACCGATTGTGTGATGATGCATTTGTAATAAGGATTTTCATTTGACTAAATTTAGCTATGTTTTATTTTGGTGATATCAGTTACTCTCACTGCTCTGTTTTCTTGTTGCATTTCTGAAAGGCGGTCACACACTGGACGAGAAGCGCAGCGCCGCCGCCGTCCGATGCATGGAGCCCCGTTCACACTGGGTTGTGGCTAGAAGGGATACAGCTCCGACCAGAAACGAACAATGAAATTTAATTTTCGACATATTAGATGTGTTTTATTAACGTCTAAACCTAACCCAACCCTAAACCTACCCCTTACAATAATGGAAAAATAGTAATTATTGTTGTACAATGTGACAAAAATTACGCTGTATTGATGTGCGCATGCGCAGTAGCGCCATACGTATCCCTTCTAGCCTAACCTTCACACTGCCAGCGACAAAGCGACATGCTCCCATTCATTTTCAATGGAGAACTGGCGACTTCCGGCGACACGAGCGACAGTGACCGTTGGCAAAAGAATGTGGGCGTGTCAAGCGATGTAAGTCAAGCGACAAAAGTTAAGAATTGTTTCACTTTATGCAAATTAACAGCGAATTTCGCGAGCGACAAACAATAGGAGTGAAGAATCTGTCAGTGGCGCTCACACGTCACGGTCTCAAGTGCAGGCAAGACAGGACAGATTTCCTGAACGATGTTTTATATGATTTTACTGTAACCACATACATGGATATTAAAAAAATGATGCCTAGAAAAGAAACTGTTGGCTGTTTAAGTGAGTTTGTTTCATACATTGATGGTTCAAGTTGTTAATTATATGATGCAGTGAGCAGTTTAGCACCGGTTAATGATTTAATGCACGAGCACTGCTGTAGTTTATATAACAACACTCTCCAACAGCAGAATGGTACTTTTATTTCTTTTAAGTCTAATTCCTAGTCATAATAGAATGATATCTTAGTTTTACCGGCAATATATATAGTTTGTGATTGCATTTTATGTCCAGATATGTCCAGACGTGCAGTCTACCAATAACATTAGAGCTACAGCAGTAGGAACGCCCACAAGCGTCTTCACAGCAC
>NW_015555717.1:40769-41180 GCF_001515605.1 Sinocyclocheilus anshuiensis
TAAAAAAATAATGCCACATTGATAGCTCAGGAAGGTGTAATTGTTCAAATAACATATTGTTTCATTTTAAAATATAAAAATATTGTAACCCTAATGTGTATTTCAATTGTAATATTTCTGTAAAGTCTAGGGACAGAAAAGTGGACGTTTCTGTAGAATGACCCATGTCCAGATATGTGCAGACGTGCAGTCTACCAATAACATTAGAGCTACAGCAGTAGGAACGCCCACAAGCGTCTTCACAGCACAGAGTCTAGCGACATACAGTGAATGGGGCTTGAGTATAGGGCAATTTATCGCACACCGGACGCGTCGCTTTCAGTTCGAGATGGCAGCCCAAAACCTTTAATCTACTCTCCAAACAGTCAAACATTCACTTCAAGAATGAGCAAGTGGTGTCAAAGAGTTTGA
>NW_015555717.1:41408-47315 GCF_001515605.1 Sinocyclocheilus anshuiensis
TATATACAGTATATATATATATATATATATATATATATATATATATATATATATATCATTAATTCCTGTGGCCAGTAAAAATAATTTAGTTTAGTAGTCTAATTTGTATACAATGTATTTGTATTGTTTACTGGCAATGTAAATCCAGAGCAAAAAGGTCAGGTGAGATTTGATCAAAGAGACAAATAGACAGAAGCATCAGCAGAGGGCATTGGTGAGCAAAAGAACGAAAGCACATTACTATGGCAGTAATGGTGCTGGATTTCTTTGAAAGTTATTATTTTTGTAAAAAAAAAAAATATTACTGTCCACGAGCCCCTAATAGCTCCCAGTGCACATAGGAATTCAACATTGAAACTTTTAAATAAATAAATAAAAGATAAAAAGAAAATAAAAAAGATAAACTATAAATATATTTATTCTGCATCTAATAATATGCAACACATTTTTCTATGTAGAAACCAAGGTCTGTGTGCAGTGAGAGCTGTCCTCCAGGCACTAGGAAGGCTGCACAGAAAGGAAGACCCGTCTGTTGTTATGACTGTATTCCATGTGCAGAAGGAGAAATCAGTAATGAGACAGGTAATCTTTAGCACATCTCAGTTTAAAGGAAAATAGGTTATTTCCTTCTCTCTTTTATTCCTTCTTTTTGCAGTTTCTGCATGCAATGACTTAAAGTGTTCATAAATTATTTATTTATTTATTGTTAATAACTATAGTGATCACAACTTCCTTTCCAGATTCAAATAACTGCAAGCAGTGTCCAGGGGAATACTGGTCTAATGCTGAGAAAAATAAACATGGTGTGGCCCAGCACTGTGCTTCTCGTCCGGTATGTGACTGCATTAAGGCTGGAATAGCCTCTTCTAGACTTCTCAAAAGTCACGGTTCGCTACTGATATATACAGTATACTGCACAGAAAGGAAGACCTGTCTGCTGTTATGACTGTATTCCATGTGCAGAAGGAGAAATCAGTAATGAGACAGGTAATCTTTAGCACATCTCAGTTTAAAGGAAAATAGGTTATTTCCTTCTCTCTTTTATTCCTTCTTTTTGCAGTTTCTGCATGCAATGACTTAAAGTGTTCATAAATTATTTATTTATTTATTGTTAATAACTATAGTGATCACAACTTCCTTTCCAGATTCAAATAACTGCAAGCAGTGTCCAGGGGAATACTGGTCTAATGCTGAGAAAAATAAATGTGTGTTAAAGGCTGTAGAGTTTCTGTCATTCACAGAAGTTATGGGTATAGTGCTAGTCTTTTTCTCGCTCTTTGGAGTAGGAATAACTGCGCTGGTAGCTGTACTGTTTTACAACAAAAAGGACACCCCCATAGTAAAAGCCAACAACTCAGAACTGAGCTTCCTGCTGCTCTTCTCATTGATTCTGTGTTTCCTCTGTTCACTTACTTTCATTGGTCAGCCCACTGAGTGGTCCTGTATGTTGCGTCACACTGCGTTTGGAATCACTTTTGTCCTCTGTATCTCCTGTGTTCTGGGGAAAACAATAGTTGTGATAATGGCCTTCAAGTCGACACTTCCAGGAAGTAATGTCATGAAATGGTTTGGGCCTGCACAACAACGACTCAGTGTTCTTGTCTTTACACTTATACAGATTTTTATCTGTGTACTATGGCTAACAATATCTCCTCCATTCCCTTACAAAAATAAGAAATATTACAAAGAAAAGATTATTCTCGAGTGCAGTCTGGGTTCTACTATAGGTTTTTCTGCTGTTCTGGGTTATATTGGCCTATTGGCTGTCTTGTGCTTTATTATGGCTTTTCTGGCTCGCACACTGCCTGATAAATTCAATGAAGCAAAATTCATTACATTCAGTATGCTTATATTCTGTGCTGTATGGATCACATTTATCCCATCTTATGTTAGCTCCCCTGGAAAATTAACTGTAGCTGTGGAAATATTTGCAATTTTAGCTTCAAGCTTCGGTTTACTATTTTGCATATTTGCACCGAAATGTTATATAATCATGTGTAAGCCTGAACAAAATACAAAGCAGCATATGATGGGGAAGATTTACAACAAATAACATGATTTAAATATGGGTAATTTCACATCAGATAGAAAATAACAGATGGTCACTAAACATTTTGATACATTCAGAAATAATAATTGCCATAAATGTACATGGGTACATTTATGGAATATATGTTTCAGATATGCCCAGAATTACTCTGATAAACTCTATAACCAGAAGAGTAAAGGAGGCCTCAAGCATTAAAGCAAAAGAGAAACCCTGGGAAAGCAGATGACAAAGGATATTTTCCCAGTATGGTGCAGACCCTGCAAATGTTGACCTTAGCACCTTTCAGAACGTAATCCTTGTATGAAAAAATTATCAGTATGAGGACAATTAACCATTTCAAAATTTGGTTAAAAAAAACAATCTGTCAACTACATTTGTTAGCTCAATTACTATTCTATATGTTGTAGGTTTTTATGTTGCTAGTTAAGCTAAATAAATAGTTTTATAAATAAATAATAATAATTTATAAGTAAATAAAGAGATGTCATGATGGCAGATTTAATTTAATTTTAATGGTGGTATGTGAATGGTTGTAATAAATGTAAAACAGAGCTGACGTGAATAACATTTAATTAAAAGTTAATGTGTCAATTTTACGTTAATGACTTTATGTTAATAGTGATTATTTTCATTGGAAACAACTGCAGCAGATGGTAGCTTATTTAAATTAAAAACATGCTAAAGATGTCCATAGCCTGTGTGTATTTCTTTAAACTATTATAAGTGCACTCTTGTGCACACTTGATTTGTAGAGCAGTATTATACTTAGTGAAGTGGTTTTTATTTGATAAACCTCTCTCACACACACACACACACACACACACACACACACAAACATTGGGTTTCCATGTTTTATGGGGACATTTCACAGACATAATTATTTTATACTATACAAACTATATTTTCCATCCCCTTATACTAACCCTACCCCTAAACCTACCCCTCACACAAAACTTTCTGCATTTGTACTGTTTTTTTACATTTACTGTTCACAGACGCTGAGCTGCGCGCAACTTGAATGTGAGCTGAGGTAAGATATAAGCAGCTAAACATGACGAGACAGTTCAGCAATATTCAGCCAACCGTTTAAGAAAAAAAAAAAAGTTAAACGACAGACATTAATTTTCAGGAATACAAATTACTACTGGCCTTTTCAAATTTCTCAGATTTTAATGTAATTTACGTTTTTCGTCACAATGTACATATTAGCAGTTTTCAGAAGACATGAGATAAGAGTTAATGTAGCTATATCTCTAGAAAGGCTTTCTTCCATGATTTCACGTGTCTAAGAAAATGTTTAATAATCTGTAAAAATCATTCTCAATCTTACTCTAGAACATTGTAAATCTGAAGACTTTTGCTTTCGAGTGCTGTGCATAGGAAAGTTATTTATATTATAGGCCTAATAAAAATATAATTTGCTTATTAATTCACATGCATTATATTATATAGCCTACACAATGGTGGTTAAAAGTATGACATAAGGCTTTTTATTTATGTATTTATTTGAAAAAATATGACAAATACAGTAAAAACAATAATATTATGAAATATTACACTTAAAATAGTGGTTTTCTATTTAGGATATTTTAAAATGTAATTTATTTCTGTGATCAAAGCTGACTTTTCAGCATCATTACTCCAGTCTTCAGTGTCCCTTCAGAAATCATTTTAATGCTGCTTAATTTGCTGTTTAATCATTATCAGTTAAAGAACAGCATTTATTTTAAATTTAAGTACTTCGTAATATGTGTAAATATCTTTACTGTCACTTAAATCAATTTAATGCAACCTTGTTGAAGAAAAATATTAATTTTTATTTTTTTAATCTTACCCAAGACTGAATGGTATCACATTTTCCACAAAAATATGAAGCAGCACAACAGTTTTCAACATTCATAATAATCAGAAATGTTTCTTGAGCAGCAAATCAACATATTAGAATGATTTCTGAAGGATCATGTGACACTGAAGTGTGGAGTAATGATGCTGAAAATTCAGCTTTGATCACAGCAATAAATTATATTTTACTATATATTTGCATAGAAGACAGCTAATTTTAAATGGTAACATACATTTCACAGTAGTTTACTGTATTTTTCATCATCAAAATAATTTGTATACTCTTTTCCACAATTGGAGCTCTATTCCTTAAAATGATAGATGTCAAACTCCTGCAAAAGTACAAATAAATGTATATCACCAATAGAAAGGCACCATAAAAACAGTCCGCCTTCTGCACTATTCAAGTCTTCTATACGATACCAGAGCATTGTGTCATATGGACTGATAATATTGGTATTTAACTTTAGTGATATTAAACTGTCCCTCGTAAAAAAATCTTTTAAAATATTTACTATTTGCCATATACACCAGGAAAGACAAGTTATAATTTAAAGAATGCCAGTCATTTATGGTGTGGTGCAGTGTGTTGTGTTGTGGACCAGGTTTGGTGGGCCGCTCTGTGCCAAAAAGTCCAGGGACACTTTTTGGCTGCAGTCCGCCCCTGCTCTCTTCCACCCTCAATACTATGACTGAGGTGAGACCCTTGAGCAAGGCACCGAACCCCCAACTGCTCCCCGGGCGCCACAGAAAAAAGGCAGCCCACTGCCCCGGGTGTGTGTTCACGGTGTGTGTGTGTGTGTGTTCACTACTGTGTGTGTGCACTTGGATGGTTTAAATGCAGAGCACAAATTCGGAGTATGGGTCACCATACTTGGCCACTCGTCACTTCACTTCACTTAATTTTACCAATGCCTAGTCTCTGTTACACGAATGGTAAATAAAATTATTGATGCTAATTTGTTTGGTTGTTGCAGGGCTCAGACTAATGCTCTTTTAAACTTCTAATTTGTTATGTTCCCCTATATCCCTATACTCATTTGGGACATAACAAATTGGGTTCTCGTTCCATTTTTTTTATTTTTTTTTTTAAGAATTGTGTGGAATATGGTAGTTTCCTTCTTTAGCTGATAAGTTGACTTTTTGCAGTTATACAAAGTTGCTTTGCAGCTTTGAACATATATGGGTAGTTGACAAATATACCGTAAATGTGTCCTATGGTGTGACAGCAAAAATGTAGAAAAAAAACATCTCAGGTTACTTATGACCGACGAATTGGGATCTTGCTTAGAGAGACCAATCTACTTCGAGTGTAAACTAAACGAGCCAATGCACATTGGCATGCAATTATTGCATCCAGCTGCTGCTGATCACAGCGTGAGTATAAGTAGGCAGCAGATGCAGCGCATATTCAGCTTTTCGCTTCGGAGCCGAGTGGTTCTATCGTTCTGCTCCTGACCTTCTACGGTAGTAAAAACTACAGTCAAGCACGCTCTTCGTGGGCTCTCGTGCTGGTGGTACGGCGCTTCAGCGGCGGTGGTTTTCCCGTGTCGAGTGGGTTGCACACAACAGGCTGCACTACCCCTGTGTGTGTTGCAGACGGCCATCTCCCCTGTGCGCTTCAGCACACTAAAAGAGCAATTTCCATCTAAAAGAGCTTCACGGGTGGAACGTCTTTTTAAAGACGCGTCTTTTTAAAGATGTCGTACCATCTGTGTGTTTCTGGGTGCGGTCGTTACCTGGCGCCGGGTGATGGTCACGATCGCTGCCTCTCGTGTCTGGGCACGAAGCACGCTGAGGTGGCTTTCGTGGATGACTCATTCTCCCATTGCGGGGGTATGACCATCTCGGAGTTGCGGACCAGACTCCGTTACCTGCAAGGGGGCGGAGTGCCCGTGCCACTACCTAGATCTGGGGTTCCCTCTGGCGGCAGCCGGGGGCCTCCTTTTTCTGGCAGTGGGCGGACTGGACTTACGGTCACGGTGAGGAATTCCCCTCCGGGGATGCCCCAGCCA
>NW_015555717.1:47720-58734 GCF_001515605.1 Sinocyclocheilus anshuiensis
CTGGGCTGAACCCAGCAGAGCACTGGCCCCTGGATCAGATGATGTTAAAGAGAGAACATCATCCTCCAGCGGCTGTCTCTCGCCCGCTGCCGATGAGCGCGAGAGGGAAAGCCCCTCTTTAAACTCATCGGCCAGGTCCACCTGAGATCCCCACGAGCTCATTCTCCTCTGTGCCTCAGCAGCGGCGGGTCCTGAATCGCGGGAAGCAGATGGCTGCCCCTCTTTCCTCGAAAAGAGAGACAAACGAGAGTGGAGCTTTTCCCTTGAAAAAAACGCTCGCAGTGCATGCTGATTGCCCCCTCGGAGGCATCGCGTGCGTGCTCTTCGCCCAAACAAATAACGCATAGATCGTGTGTGTCATCAGATGTTAAACAACGTCAACACGGATGCACACATCCTTAAACGCTTTGCTAGTGCTCGCCATAATGAAATGAATAGAGATCGCTCTTACCACAGAAATTTTTTTGCACGCTTCAAACAAAACAGTCAATGAAGACGAAGAAGAGAATGATGTGTGCTCCCGGTGCCTATTTATACTATAGTCGCACCGGTAGTGACGTCATGGCTGTCGCCGGCCAACGATTTGGTGTTTTTTCAATGTATGCTTCAGACACGGGTCACGACGAGGCGTTCCCCCATAGTGACCCCTAGAGGACGCAGTTCGAAGTTCCCATGAAAGGGAACTAACAACGAAGAAAAGTCTCTCTTATGCTATTTGTATGCTATTAACAAATATTAACAAGAAATGTATTATTAATAATGATTAATTCTTGTTTTCTAAATGTTGCTGTTACACCATAGGACACATGTACGGTATATATATGTCAACAACCCATATATATATATATAGCTGTGTCCCAAAGTGAAGGGTGCACACTTCAAAGATCGCATTTGAAGTGCGATTGCATCACAACGTCACTAAATAGGCTGTCCCAGTGTGAAGGGTGTGCACTTCGAAGGCCACATTCGAAGGCCGATGGCATCACCGTGGTACGACGAAAGCTGCGTAATTCGAAAGCGACTTCAAAAGCGCCCACCGTTTTGCAGGAAAATGGAGTGTACATCTGATGCACCCTTCGCACCCTACCCTATCCCAGAATCAGTTGCACGCACTTAACAATGGAATTTATATTCAGAGAACATGGCGGGTGAGAGTTACTTAAATACTTAGCGAAACAAAGCCAGGATTTTTTTAAATTTTATTTTGTTTTTTAAAAACATAAACTTGCTGTGTCCTGCTGTGTCATATTTTCTAATGTTAAAATTGCAGCCATGTCTTAATATTTTTCATAAGTGTTTCCATTTTCTCTTGTTTTAGGACAATTCTGGAGAAAATGAGCCTGCTGGGGAAGGACTTAAAAATGCAAAGCAAATTAATGCACACATCTTTGCTGAAATTAATTGTGCTGTTGTTGTTAACAGCCATGGTTTATTTGCTCTGCCTTAGGATTACAAGTGTCCTGGAACAGGTGAGGGAATGAGTGGGAAGCTGGTGAGCTGATGGAGCTACTCAGGGAGGACATAAAATTCCAGAGAGTGACAGAGGAGAGAAGAGCATAGGAGAGCAGGGAGATAATGGAGAGAATGTTTTCTCTTCTTCAGAGAATGGTTAAAAGATTAATTATTAAACATTCTCTCAAGAAGAGAAAACAGTTGAAAAAATGGGTACATTCAAATTTTTCGATATCTTATTTTCTTTTAAATGTCACTTTGTCAATGAAACAACCTAATTTCTGTAGTTTATTTTTGTGATGCAAGTTAAAAATGAAATGAGTAAGTTGTATACGTTATTCATTTTTGTAATGTGATAAAAAAATGACAATCACAACTGTCAGTCACATAAATTTTAAAATGTGGTTGACCTTTCTGATTCTTTTTTTGTCTTTCCAACTGACTGTAGAGGGTGAACTCTACATTAGCCCTGTCTCCTTACCCACCCTAGAAGTAGATGAGCCTGAGTGCTTTCTGGACAATTTGTATTTTTTGTTATGCATGCATTTTTACAGAAAACATTCTTCTATACATTTTTTTTTTGTCCTGCGCACTTTTTTTTTTACAAATTAAAACAAAATAACTATTTACAACATAACTTAGGTTTAACATCAGAAAAACAACATACATTTTAAGCCCAGCCCTGCAAACCCATGGCAAACTGCCTCCAGGTCTTCTGGGGTCTTCGGGAGGTGAATTACTTTGTGCTGAATGGCCACCACTTCCTCAGCGACTCAGAGGACAATGCGGTCGACAGTGGAACGAGGCAGGTCAAACACTCTGGAGACCACTCTGCATGATGTACCACTGGCCAGCCAGAAAAGAAACACCAGGGTCTCGATTGTGGCACCCTATCTTTGCTGTTCACTTCTCAGAAGATCCAGCAGCACTGTCAGGGCCTGCTCCCTGCTCAGCTGAAAATCAGGCAGTGTATCAAACCTGTTAAAAAAAAAGCTGTCCAGCACTGGCACATTCAGGTATATCCTGCAGTACAGTGGTCTGGTCTGATTTAGGGAAAGAATGAGAGCTATATTGGTAGAAGAAATATTGAGATACTGTAGTAAACTCGTTGGGGGGAAACTACTAGTCATATTTAAAACCTTAGTTGCAGGGATAGTTCACCCAAAAATGAAAATTCTGTAATCATTTACTCACCTTCAAGTAAAAGTATTATCTTGCATACTCCAATATACACTGTAAAAAGTAATGAGTTGAACTTACTTGGAAAACCTGTGGAAAATTTCATTATAATATTACCACCCCTTAATCTATAAGTTTACACCCACGGCGCCGTTATTGTGTTTTCGCAAGCGACAACGGTGTACTAGTTCTAATGCCATGGCGAAAGTTTGAGCAAAACATACTAACTGTTCTGTTATTGGCAGCACAGACGAGCACAGAACACTATTTAGAGTCCCAGCCTCAGAGGAGACAAGAGAGCAGTGGATTTATTGATTTATTTACTGTAGGCCTATATTGCTGCTGCCACACAGATCTAAAATAAACATGCAATTTATTTCCCAGCTGTTTACCTTCACAGACATAACTGACTGTTTTGTAACTCATGTGTGTTTTTAATGTAAACCTGTGTGAATGAGAACTTAGTTTAGTACTCACATGCTGTGACAGCCGCTTTCTGTCTGTGTGCTTCGGATGTGTGCGCTCAGAAAACCGTATATCAGAAGTTTAAACTCATATGGTTTATAACGCATGATTTCAGCGTGATAAACATGATAATCAGAACCAAAACAGATGTTTTTTAGCAGGTACGAGCTGTAATGGCGCAGCTCTATTATGGAAAAGAGACAGGCCCGAAAAACAGTGTGTTTCTACTTCCACTCAAAATAGGCATTTTCAAAATGATATAATAAATTAGAATATTTTGAGCTGAAACTTCACAGACACATTCTGAGGACACCAGAGACTTATATTACATATTGTAAAAAAAGGGCATAATATGTCTCCTTTAATATTCCTGTCAACAATGAGGAAAAGAAACAGTATATTAAAGAAGAGTTGTACCAGAAGCTTTTTCCAGCATGTATTTTGCCAGCAGATTCTAATGTGGGTGAAGAAACTGCTTGCGAAGAATCAATCTCTGTCTCTAGTAAAGGAGGTGATTCGAGTTTGGATCCTTTCGTGAAGGTGTGGTGGATGTGTACTTTATTGCGTTTGAGTATATTGCCACAAAATTGAACTGGCCTAGGGATTTGTGGGCTCTTTTGGTACAGTGCAATATCGAAGGCAAAGCTCAAGAGGTGTGTGCTGCATTGCCAGTTGAAAGTTCGTTAGACTATGACTCGTTAGACTTTCAGACTTTCAGTTTTGGCAGATGAGTATGTGCTTGCAAACAGATCTGTCTTCCCTTCTGTGCATTCTGTTAAAATTTGTTCATCAGAAGAGAAGACAGTTAAGAATTATCATTCTTCAGTGCCATCAGTGCCATTCCTGAGAGTAATGCTGCAAGTTTACACTCTTGCTCAGGTACTTTTAGTCAATTTGTAATGATGAGTTCAGTAGCACTCTCTAAGGATTCTGACTTGAAACCAATTTTGATGCTTAGAGATACTAGAGCAGCACAGTCTCTGATTTTGAATAGCGTGCTTCCGCTCTCTGCTGACTCGTACACTGGTTCTAACGTAATAATCTGTGTGATCGAATTGGGCTGTGTTTCAATTCCACTGCATAGCATTCAGTTAAAGTCTGATCTTGTTTAGGTCTGGTGAACATTGGTGTGCGCTCGCAGCTGCATTTTGAAGGGGTAAGCATGATTTTGGGAAATGACTTGGCAGGTGGCAAAGTTTTTCTGTTTCCATTTGTATCTGAAGAACCTGATTGGTTTGCTCAGAATAATATTGTCATGAATTTCCTGCTACTTTTCCAGTGTGTGGAAACTTGTGCTCAATCACAGAAATTTTAAAATGTGGTTGACCTTTCTGATTCTTTTTTGTCTTTCCAACTGACTGTAGAGGGTGAACTCTACATTAGCCCTGTCTCCTTACCCACCCTAGAATCAAGTGGCACGAGTAGTGAAGGTAAACTCCCTTTAAAAGTGAATAGAACATAGTTAGCTGTTGCACAATGTTCTGATCCGTCGCTTACTTGGTGTATTAATGCCGCTGTCGAGAAGTCCTTAATTCCTCAGAAGACGGTCGGTTATTTTTGGGATGATAACGTTCTTATGCGTTGGTGGAGATCACGTGCCACTGACACCGAATTTTTAACTGTGTTCCAAATTGTGTTACCTGCAGCTTATCATAATCAGATTTTGAATTTGGCCCATGAACATGTGAGTTCAGGACACCTAGGTGTCACAAAGACGAACCATCGAATTGCCAGACATTTTTTTTTGGCCAGGCATGAAATCCGCTGTATCTAGGTTTGTTCACTCGTGTGATGCCTATCAGTTAGGTAGCAAGCCTAATCAAGCAATTCCATCTGCCCCATTACACCCCATTCCAGTTTTTGGGGAACCGCTTTTGAGAAACTCATTATTGACTGTGTAGGTTCATTGTCTAAAGCTAAAACTTATCACCAACATCTTTTGATGATCATGTGTGCTAGTAGCCATTACCCTGAAGCTGTTCCTCTGCGATTTGTCCAAGCTAAAACTATAGCTTGTGAATTGATTAAGTTGTGTTCAGTTTTTGGCTCGCCAAAGATCATTCAAAGTGAACAGGGGTCCAATTTTACCTCCAAACTCTTCAAGGAGGTAACAAAATAGTTGGGCATAGAGCATCAGTTGTCTACAGCCTATCATCCAGAGTCACAGGGGACTCTGGAGAGGTTCCATCAGACCCATAAGTCACTGCTGCGCATATGCTGCACTGAGAATGGTAAAGACTGGGGGGAAGGTTTGCCATTTTTGATGTTCGCTGTGAGGAACTTTTCAAGAATCCTTAGGATTTAGCCCAGCTGAATTGGTTTTGGCATTCAATTCGTGGCCCATTAAAACTCCTAAGTGAGCAATTCCTATCTAAGGAATCCTCTGGTATGTCAAAGCTGGATTACGTGACTACTGTACAAGAGCATCTACATAAAACATGAGAGTTAGCCAGCGTGGATCTTGATGAATCCCAGTCCAAAATGAAGCTTCGCTACAACAAGGGTAGTCTTCAGCATAGTTTCCAGCCTGGTGATAAGGTCTTAGTACTTCTTCCTGTGCCTGGTTCACCCATGCAGGCAAGGTTTTCTGGTCCCTACAAGATTTAGAAAAACTGAATGACACCAATTATGCAGTTTCTACTCCTGATTGTAAGCATGAGTCTCATGTGTGCCATATTAACATGCTTAAGGCCTACCATAGTAGAGACTGTGTTAAGCCTCAGCTCTTCCTGTTGATCCTTTTTTCCATTGCTGCTAACACTGCTGTTGATTTTTCTCCTGTGTACTCTCCTGAGTTAGATGCTCTTTGCTGTAAGGATGCCATTGCTTCATGTGGTACACTGAACAACTCTGCCATTTTGTCTAACTTAGAGTCACATCTTTCCTATCTGCCTGCAGTTTAGTGTGATCATGTGGTCAAACTAATTCAGTGGTTCCCAAACATTTTCCGCCGGGTCGGTCCCCCCGCCTCTTTTTATTTTTTTTAGAAAGTCTCCTATGCTCAACAAGGCTGCATTTATTTATTAAAATACATTAAACTTTAATATTGTGAAGTGTGTCAATTTAAAATATTTATTTGAATGTTTTAACATATGCTGTATTCCTGTGATCAAAGCTGAATTTTCAGAATAATTACTCCAGTCTTCAGTGTCACATGATTCTTCAGAAATTATTCAAATATTCTTATTTGCTGCTCAGTAACCATTTCTGATTATTTTAATGCTGAACACAGTTGTGCTGCTTCATACTGAGGATGATTCACGATTCTCTTATGAATATATATGCACCCTCTCAGACATGATCTTGATTGCAAAATGAATATATAATCATTTGAAATATTGTGATTAACATAGTGCTACTTGACTAGCCTACTTGCTGTCTTAACTTGTCCGGCTTCATTACCCACCTTTGTACTGGTGAATCTGAGTGCGAGATATGACTAGTCATATTTTCTTGTCTTTTCACCACACTGGAAGTGAAGGCTGCGAGCAACAGCTGATGTCAACAAGACGCGACAAAGTGATCATTGCAAATCCAGCTGTCCTTTGTGTCAGAGCGCTGGAGTTCATAAGGAATAGAATGGGGCATCAGTTTACTGTCAGTCAGTCATGGATTTGTCGTGTCGCGTCGCGCCACATCCACTGATAGAACATCACTGGGTTCTATTTGCTTTTGTCACGTCGTGCCGCTCGCATCTGGTGTAGACACGTTGTTTTTGTATTTGTATTTGTGAATCTTAAGTATATTCATCATCTGCTTTACGTACCTGGTACTAGCAGTATTTTCACAAACTTGTAACTTAACGTTACATGCTCAGAGCAGAACCATGCATAATTTATCCCTGCAATACAACTCTGATTCTTCAATCGTGCCATCTAGTGGTCTCTTATTGATACAACCACAACTGCTACAACTTATAACGGAGCGCTCAAGCGGGTACTGCAGTCATGTTGAGGTAATTAAAGGGGTCATATGATGCGATTTCAATTTTTCCTTTCTCTTTGGAGTGTTACAAGCTCTTGGTGCATAAAGAAGATCTGTAAAGTTGCAAACACTAAAGTCTCAAAACCAAAGAGATATTCTTTATAAAAGTTAAGAGTTAACCACGCCTACCTAAAACGGCTATTTCATTACACCAAATACACCAAATAATGTTCTTTTTAGCAGCCCTTTAAAATGTCAAATTAATATTTTGCATTAATTAATTACTTATCAGGCAAGTGGCCACATAAGCGGGAAAATTACACAGTGTAGTATCACCCTGCAGAGGTTTCTTTTGCAAAACAATCTGCTGACTGTACACTATGCCTCAGATTTGCTACCCTCTGAACTAATTGAAGAATATCACATGCTGTTTCAGGATGTTCCATCACAAACTAACATGACATTGATGTTGGTGAATGCAAGCCTGCCAAACAGCATCCATACCGTGTAAATCCTCACAAGCGGCAGGTTATGAAAATCGAGGTAGATTACTTACTGAGTCATGGCTTTGCAGTGCCAAGTCAGAGTCCGTGGAGCTCACCATGTTTGCTTGTACCCAAACCGGATGGCTCGTGGCGGTTTTGTACTGATTTTCTTTGGGTGAATGCTGTAACTAAGTCTGATTCCTTCCCAGATAGCATGTGGATGTGGGCCACTTAAGGCAATGCTATGGCACTGCTGGCCTTCTTATGGCCCGGACAAAATGGATTTAAGCCTGAAGTGGCCCATATGTAAAACAGCAAAAATGGCCCAAATGTATCAAATAACATGTGGGCCTCTGTAGGTAAAGATGCGGTGTTGACGGCAATATGTAATCTGAATGTGACCCTAAAGTGACCCATGTGGTAAAAAGTGATTATGGCCCAAATAGTGCCAACCAAATGTGGGCCACCTTTGGCAAAAATGTGGCATTATCGACAAAGGCTAATCAGGGTGTAAACCAAATGTGGTCCACATATGTTTCAGCAAATGTGGCCCAGGTACATTAAAACATATCTGGGCCAGTTTTGGCAAAGATATGGCACAGTGAGCATTGGCTAATGTAGCTGTGAGCCTAAGGTGGTCCACATATGATGCCACAAATGTTGCCCAATTATTCTCAAACGTATCTGGGCCAGTTTTGGCAAAGATATGGCACAGTAAGCACTGGCTAATGTGGCTTTGAGTCTAAAGTCGCCCACATATGATGCCACAAATGTGGCCCAGTTATCCTAATGTGTATCTGGGCCAGTTATGGCAAAGATATGGCACAGTAAGCACTGGCTAATGTGGCTGTGAGCCTAAGGTGGCCCGCATATAATGATACCAATGTGGCCCAGTTATTCTAAAACATATCTGGGCCAGTTTTGGCAAATATATGGCATGGTAAGCACTGGCTAATATGGCTGTGAGTCTAAAGTGGCCCGCATATGATGCCACAAATGTGGCCCAGTTATTAAAACCGTATCTGGGCCAGTTTTGGCAAAGATATGGCATGGTAAGCACTGGCTAATGTGACTGTGAGCCTAAAGTGGCCCACATATGATGCCACAAATGTGGCCCAGTTATCCTAAAGTGTATCTGGGCCAGTTTTGGCAAAGATATGGCACAGTCACATTTCATTACACCAAATACACCAAATAATGTTCTTTTTAGCAGCCCTTTAAAATGTCAAATTAATATTTTGCATTAATTAATTACTTATCAGGCAAGTGGCCACATAAGCGGGAAAATTACACAGTGTAGTATCACCCTGCAGAGGTTTCTTTTGCAAAACAATCTGCTGACTGTACACTATGCCTCAGATTTGCTACCCTCTGAACTAATTGAAGAATATCACATGCTGTTTCAGGATGTTCCATCACAAACTAACATGACATTGATGTTGGTGAATGCAAGCCTGCCAAACAGCATCCATACCGTGTAAATCCTCACAAGCGGCAGGTTATGAAAATCGAGGTAGATTACTTACTGAGTCATGGCTTTGCAGTGCCAAGTCAGAGTCCGTGGAGCTCACCATGTTTGCTTGTACCCAAACCGGATGGCTCGTGGCGGTTTTGTACTGATTTTCTTTGGGTGAATGCTGTAACTAAGTCTGATTCACACCCAGATAGCATGTGGATGTGGGCCACTTAAGGCAATGCTATGGCACTGCTGGCCTTCTTATGGCCCGGACAAAATGGATTTAAGCCTGAAGTGGCCCATATGTAAAACAGCAAAAATGGCCCAAATGTATCAAATAACATGTGGGCCTCTGTAGGTAAAGATGCGGTGTTGACGGCAATATGTAATCTGAATGTGACCCTAAAGTGACCCATGTGGTAAAAAGTGATTATGGCCCAAATAGTGCCAACCAAATGTGGGCCACCTTTGGCAAAAATGTGGCATTATGGTGGTCCACATATGATGCCACAAATGTTGCCCAATTATTCTCAAACGTATCTGGGCCAGTTTTGGCAAAGATATGGCACAGTAAGCACTGGCTAATGTGGCTGTGAGTATAAAGTGGCCCAAAAGTGGTGCCACAAATGTGGCCTAGTTATCCTAAACCATATCTGGGCCAGTTTTGGCAAAGATATGGCACAGTAAGCACTGGCTAATGTGGCTTTGAGTCTAAAGTCGCCCACATATGATGCCACAAATGTGGCCCAGTTATCCTAATGTGTATCTGGGCCAGTTATGGCAAAGATATGGCACAGTAAGCACTGGCTAATGTGGCTGTGAGCCTAAGGTGGCCCGCATATAATGATACCAATGTGGCCAAGTTATCCTAAAACATATCTGGGCCAGTTTTGGCAAAGATATGGCACGGTAAGCACTGGCTAATGTGGCTGTTAGCCTAAAGTGGCCCTTATATGATGCCGCAAATGTGGCCCGCATATAAAATGACAAATATTGCCCAAATAATTAATAACAATTTGGGCCACTTTTGGCAAATATACGGCACAGTCAGCATTAGCTTATCAGTGTGTAAACCAATTTGTCCCACATTTGACATGGCAAATATACCCCATATATTATAAAACAGATGAGGACCACTTCTGGTTGTAACACTTGACAAGTGAGGCCACTTCTTGGATGTAACACTTGACACTGGCTAATTGAAATGGAAGCTTGAAATTGTAAATATGGCCTAATAGAATTTGGCTACTTTTTGTAGGATGCAACACAGTTAACTGATGCAGGGTGATCTGGATGTGAGTCTTAAGAAGGCTACATATGCAGCAATTTACTTTTTGAAACATGCTTTTAATGGCAGTTTTATATGTGTACTGTGCAGCATAAAACAGAAGTGCACTATAATGATTGTACTCTTACGCCCGTTTCACACCGCACGCGTAAGCAGAGCAGAGGCAGCGCAGAAGCGGCGCGTATGCAGAGCGGGAGCAGCGCGCGCCCATTGTGCTTTCACACTGGCAGCGTTTGTTGCGCAGCTGAATCGGCAAAACCGATACATCGGTCGACCTCTAATTCGGTCATGCTTTTCAGGTGTTCTCCGACAACCATCCTGTCATGTGCTTTGATATGGGCAGCATGCTGTGATGCGGCCGTGTTCCCCTCTGTCACGTGCATATCCCAGGTGAAAAATAAATATATTATACAAACATACTCAAGTACATTTTAATACATTATAAAAAAAATAAAATAAAAAAAGACTGAAATGCTATTGCAGAGCTATCTTTTCCATTTGTAGAACATTTCAGTTATACTGGCCTTACTAAAAAGGACAGAATTTTACATCAATGAATAAATAAAAATTACAATGCAATTTTCTGAAGAAAAAAATACATATAAAAGACCTGGGCACAGCCTAGTCGTCCTGACTCCTGGCATACAATATTTTACACCAGAGCCTTGCAGCTTTAGAAAAAAACAAAATAGAAACAAAATTAAATAACAGATATTTACATGAATGACTGAAAGCAAGCATAAATAAACCAGCTAGAATGACAAT
>NW_015555717.1:59306-66243 GCF_001515605.1 Sinocyclocheilus anshuiensis
CTTAGACTTATATTCACATTCAAGAGACATTTGCACGCACATCTTATTTTATATACGAAGCTCTCTGGGGTGAGCTCGTTATCATACGAACCAATCAGAGCTGTTCAATAGCTCTGGAACCAATCAGGTTTAGTCAGTGTGTTGTTTGAATTTAAACACAAGTAAACACAAGTTGTTTTTTTTTTCATATATGATGAAATGGGAATTTCAGAAATATATATTAGAAAATAAAGGCGTCAAGCTTGAACAAATTTATAAACACCTAGCTTATGGGACCATATGGCACTTTACAGGACTATAATGACCCCATTTCTAATAAGTAGAAAAAAACAATGGTCAGTTCCTATAAGGGACATCCCATACTATATGCAGACCTCATATAAAACCATTTTACTGCAGCATTTTTGAAATATGGGAGCATATGGAGCTTTAGAGGGCTATAAAGTCGCCGTTTCTAATAAGTAGAACAAATTAATGGTCAGTTCTTATACAGGACATCCCATACTATATGCACACATCATATTAAATCATTTTACTTCAGCATTTTTGAGATATGGGACTATATGTCACTTTAGAGGGCTATAATGACCCCATTTCTAATAAGTAGAAAAAAAACAATTGTCAGTTCTTATACGGGACATCCCATACTATATGCACACCTCATATGAAATCATTTTACTGCAACATTTTTGAGATATGGGACCATATGGCGCTTTAGAGGGATATAAAGACCCCATTTCTAATAAATTAGACAAAACCAATGGTCAGTTCTTATACAGGACATGCCATACTATATGCACACCTCATATCAAAACATTTTACTGCAGCATTTTTGAGATATGAGATCATATGGCGCTATAGAGGGCTATAAAGACCCCATTTCTAATAAGTAGGAAAAAACAATGGTCAGTTCTTATACAGGACATCCCATACTATATGCACTCCTCATATGAAACCATTTTACTGCAGCATTTTTGAGATATGGGACTATATGGCGCTTTACAGAGGTCTATAAAGCCCATTTCTAATAAGTAGAAAAAAAAATGATGGTCAGTTCCTATAAGGGACGTCCCATACTATATGCACAACCCATACAAAGCCATTTTACTGCAGCGTTTTTGCGATATGGGACATTATTCTACTTCAGAGGTCAATAAAGACCCAATTTCTAGTAAGTAGAAAATGCTAATGGTTAGTTCTTATACGAGACATACCATACTAAATGCAGACCTCATATAAAACCATTTTACTGCAGCGTTTTTGAGACGTGGGACCATATGGCGCTTTAAAGGGCTATAAAAACCCCTTGTCTAATAAGTTGAATAAATGAATGGTCAGTTCTTATGCTCGACATATGTAAGAATTGACCATTGTTTTTTTCTGCTTATTAGAAATGGAGTCTTTATAGCCCTCTAAATTACCATATAGTCCCATATTTAAAAAATGCTGCAGTAAAATGATTTCATATGAGGTGTGCATATAGTATGGGACTCTACTTCTTAGAAATGGGGTCTTTATAGCCCTCTGAAGCACCATATAGTCCCATATCTCAAAAACGCTGCAATAAAATGGTTTGATAGGAGGTCTGCATATAGTATGGGACATCCCGTATAAGAATTAACCATTAGCTTTTTCTACTTATTAGAAATGGGGTCTTTATAGCCCTTTAAAGTGCCATATGCTCCAATATCTCAAAAATGCTGAAGTAAAATGGTTTTATATGAGGTCTGCATATAGTATGGGATGTCCCTTATAGGAACTGACCATTGTTTTTTTCTACTTATTAGAAATGGGGTCTTTATAGCCCTCTAAAGCGCCATATGCTCCCATATCTCAAAAATGCTGTAGTAAAATGGTTTTATATGAGGTCTGCATATAGTATGGGATGTCCCTTATAGGAACTGACCATTGTTTTTTTCTACTTATTAGAAATGGGGTCTTTATAGCCCTCTAAAGCGCCATATGCTCCCATATCTCAAAAATGCTGTAGTAAAATGGTTTTATATGAGGTCTGCATATAGTATGGGATGTCCCTTATAAGAATTAAAAATTAGCTTTTTCTACTTATTAGAAATGGGTCTTTATAGGCCTCTGAAGTAGAAAAATGTCCCATATCTCAAAAACGCTGCAGTATAATGGTGTCATATGAGGCGTGCATATAGTATGGGATGTCCCGTATAAGAACTGACCATTCATTTATTCTACTTATTAATTTTTTTCTAGAAATGGGGTCTTTTTAGCACTCTAAAGCGCCATATGGTCACATATCTCAAAAATGCTGCAGCAAAATGGTTTCGTATGAGGTATGCATATAGTATGGGACGTCCCATATAAGAACTTACGATTAATTTTTTTCTAGAAATGGGGTCTTTTTAGCCCTCTAAAGCGCCATATGGTCACATATCTAAAAAATGCTGCAGCAAAATGGTTTCGTATGAGGTATGCATATAGTATGGGACGTCCCATATAAGAACTTACGATTAATTTTTTTCTAGAAATGGGGTCTTTTTAGCCCTCTAAAGCGCCATATGGTCACATATCTAAAAAATGCTGCAGTAAAATGGTTTCGTATGAGGTCTGCATATAGTATGGGATGTCCCTTATAGGAACTGACCATTGGTTTTTCTACTTATTTGAAATGGGGTCTTTATAGCCCTCTAAATCACCATATAGTCCCATATCTAAAAAATGCTGCAGTAAAATGGTTTGATATGATGTGTACATATAATATGGGACATCCCTTATAGGAACTGACCATTCATTTCTTCTACTCATTAGAAATGGTGTCTTTGTAGCCCTCTAAATCGAATAATTTCCCATTTCTCTTTTTCTAGGAATCCTGCTATGATTTGAAAGGTCGAAAAATACAGTAACACACATCCGTCAAAACACCAATAAATAACACACATATTAAAGCAGGAGTACAAAAAAAAAGAAATTGAGAAATGTCATCTTGTTATATTACATCTCAATTCTGGGCGTCTAAATGAAAAGTGCTCTGAAAGCGTGTTCTCTCTGTGTGTTCCTGCAATTACCGTAATCATGGTAATATGCGCATACACAAATTTCAACCGCGGCTGGCTTGACCGTGTTTTTCTGAACTGCGGCTGGCTTGTCCGCCGTCTAGGGTGTACTGCTGTTGGGGCGAAAGGCACAATAATTAACATGATAATTAATAGATGGCTGACTTTTCCAATTGTTGACATGACAAATGGTTAGATTCAGATTGTAAATATCATATAGCCTATTATGTTGGCTGTCCACCTTAGAGATAATCACCATGTTTATAATGAAACCATCATATTTAAATACATGATATTAATCATATCATATAATAAAATATAATTTGTTTTTACTACTGTAAATCTATATTAACTTTATTATGGGATCTCCTTCAATGCTTTCAGAATCTTTACTTTTTATTTTGTTTCTGTATTTTAAAATATATTTTTATATTAACATTTTAATGACAGTAGGCTATATTTATTGAACATTATTGATCAAAATAAGCAGAAAATATTCTAGTACAAACTGAAGTGATTGTTTTGAACAAGTATTAACTTAGACATTAGTATAAAAAAATATTTTAGCTAAAGTATTTATCAATACTGTGTGCCTTTTACCCCGTGATTGTGAAACACGAAACACCTCACATGATTTTACAGTGAAATGTGTCATTTTTTATGTTTATCGGGTCAATTTTGATCAGGAAAAATGCACTGTGGCTTTAATTCAGCGTAAGCGGCGCAGCAAAAATAGACTCGGCGCCGAAACTATCACGCTGCCGCTTCTGCTCTGTTCCTGCTATGCGCTGCTGTGCTGCCTCTGCGTGCAGTGTGAATGCACTAATCTGTTAACATGCACGCCAAAAAAAATACGTGCTGCTTACACTCTGCTTACGCGTGCGGTGTGAAATGAGCCTGACCCCTGATTTACACTGCACACGTCTGCGGCGCGTTACGGCTCCGACGCGGCTACCGGAACTGATCGCGGTCATTCTAGTCAATGCTTGTGTTTACACCAGACGCGCCGCGGCATGTTTCAAAAGCGTCACAGAAGCGGCTCTCTGCGCCGCTTCGCTAAAGATAGGCGCCTAGTCTATTTTTGACGGACGCCGCGTCCAAACCGCACAGCAAATACAAAATAAAAGTAAAAAAATCATGTCAATTTCAAAATAAACACCCTGTGCAGACTCCCGATCGTATTTCACGGTCACATATCTTTGGCAGGAGGCCAGAAATGGACGACGAGTGGTTCATCCTCGAAATACAAAAACACATGGTGTTATATGACATCACAAATCCTGCTGACGAGGACAATGAGCAACCAAACAACATCTGACAGGCAAATTACGTGGTCTCGCAAATCTTACCGCTGCACTTCTGATCCGCTTCTGGTGTGAGTTGGCACCGCGTGGAGGACGTAACAAAACCTCTTCGGAGCCGTAACGCGCTGCAGACGTGTGCAGTGTAAATTAGGGGTTACTGTCATGGTTTCTGTTAATTTGGACTTTGTTTTCCTTTTGCACCGTTTCCCTTGTTCTGTTGATTGTTTTATTCTGTTCAGGTGTGCCTAGTTAATTATCCTTGTTTGGTCTGAGTACTTAAGTTCCTGTATGTTCAATTTGAGCTTTTCTGGTCTTATGTCTACATGTCGCTGTGCTACATTGTGTTTGGATTTACCCTTGTTGGATTGCTTGACGTAGGGTGTCGTGTGGATTCGTAAATGACAATGGGCGTCGGGATGCAAGATTCCATCATTTCAGCACGTGTAGTGTGACATAGTGGACGACAACTGATTCCGCGTCTGCGATGTTTCACGACATCACGACAGAAAGACTAGCATGTTTAAATGTTTTTTCTGTCGTCCACAACGAGTTCTGTCACATTGGTGACGTTGACCAATAGCAGCACAGAAGCTCTTTCATACACAGGTTTCAAACATGGCAAAACGAAAGCGAGATGATGGTGCTGCTAGGTGGAATTATGAGATGGAGGAAAGGTTCGTGGAGCTGTGGCAACAGTACTCCTGCCTGTATGATGTGTCATCGAGGGACTACCACGACAGAACAAAGAAAGAAAAATGCTGGCGAACTATAGCGGAAGCGCTTCAGCAATGTTCACACTCTTGTTTTCGGAAGTCAGTCGCTAGTTCCGCCTTCTCGATGACATCACGCGCGTCGTTAAAGATGGCACGCGATGAATGGTCGGGAAGCAACGTGCAGTCTGACATGTTTCTTGTCCAGGACAGGACAAGATTTTAGGAGTCAAAATCGTGTAATCTGACACAGTGACTATCGTGACAAAAATGCTGGCGAACTATAGCGGAAGCGCTTCAGCAATGTTCACACTCTTGTTTTCGGAAGTCAGTCGCTAGTTCCGCCTTCTCGATGACATCACGCGCGTCGTTAAAGATGGCACGTTATGAATGGTCGGGAAGCAACGTGTAGTCTGACATGTTTCTTGTCCACGACACGACAAGATTTTAGAAGTCAAAATCGTGTAATCTGACATTTGTGACTATTGTGACCGACAAAAATATAGTGTAGTCTGAACCCAGCATTAAATGTTGCTGTGCTACATTGTGTTTGGATTTACCCTTGTTGGATTAAAGACTTATGATATATAACCTTTCATCTTTGTCGTGCGCTCTTTAACACAGCGAAGCTATGACACTCACATACTTACTGTGTAGGTAGAGTCTGAGTGAGAAGCATTTAAGTTCAAACTTGTGAAGAACAGTTTTTAAAGTATTGGAATTTGTCTTTGAGACATTTTAATTGCTGCTTGTGCAAAACTTGGGTCAGAAAGAGTTGAAAAGAAAGAAGTAGGGCACATTTCTGGAACTTATTTGAACATTTATGGAGGACATTTTTAAATTTCTCTTTACAATGTTGAGTATTGTTGATGCATAACTCACTTAAGGCTTAGTGTGGACCAGATGATGTATATTTATGGTTTATTTAGTTCATTATTAGCTAAAATGTGGCTGTGTAGTGGCCTGCATGTGGACCACTGCCAAAATGCCACCACGCCATGCAGCATGTGGGCCACATGAGGAATGTAGGGAAGACCAGGGTTAGAATAAAAATCAACTGTGGCCCACATTAGGGCCAGTTTTGATTGACAGCTCTCCATGTTGAGAGAAATCAGATGTTACTGTAGTTCTAAAATAAATATGAATATGCATTAATCATTAATTCTCACAAAAAAAAATTCAGTATTGCTCAAAATGACTAAAAATAATGTAACTCAGAATGACGCAAACCTGCAATAATTAAATGTTAAACAACACAAATATCCTTTATTGTATTTAATCCCATTCTATTAACCAATGTCTTTGTTTCTGACCTTCGATGATCCAGTTCAACCATACTAATAAGCAAAAATTACTCGTCTTTTTTTTATTGCTGAAGTGTGTTGAAATTTCTTCTTCTGCATTCTACTGTGCGGACGTAAATTTACTTTCCCTTCAGCCTGAGGCTTATTCATTTCACTTTTGGTGTGAAAAGGCTTTAATATTTGCCAAAAAATATAACTTTTTTATTTTAAATACAAACAAGCAAGCCCTGTCCAGATTGAAAAAGTAACGCAAAAGTAACGTAACGCATTACTTTCCATAACAAGTAACTAAGCAACGTAATTAGTTACTTTTTGATGGAGTAATGCAATATTGTAATGCATTACTTTTAAAAGTAACTTTCCCCAACACTGGTCTTTAGTGTCACATGATCCTTCAGAAATCATTCAAATATGCTGATTTGCTGTTCAAGAAACATGTATTATTATTATTATTATTATTATCAGTATCATTATTTAAAACAGTTTTGTAACAATATATACTATACCATTCAAAAGCTTGGAGTCAGTCAGTGTTTTTGTTGTTGTTGTTGTTTTTTGTTTTGTTTTGGTTTTTTTTTGGGGGGGGGGGTGATTAA
>NW_015555717.1:67578-71690 GCF_001515605.1 Sinocyclocheilus anshuiensis
TTTGCTTCTGACCTTCGATGATCCAGTTCAACCATACTAATAAGCAAAAATTACTCGTCTTTTTTTTATTGCTGAAGTGTGTTGAAATTTCTTCTTCTGCATTCTACTGTGCGGACGTAAATTTACTTTCCCTTCAGCCTGAGGCTTATTCATTTCACTTTTGGTGTGAAAAGGCTTTAATATTTGCCAAAAAATATAACTTTTTTATTTTAAATACAAACAAGCAAGCCCTGTCCAGATTGAAAAAGTAACGCAAAAGTAACATAACGCATTACTTTCCATAAAAAGTAACTAAGTAATGTAATTAGTTACTTTTTTATGGAGTAACGCAATATTGTAATGCATTACTTTTAAAAGTAACTTTCCCCAACACTGTTTATGGTTTTTTTTGTTCATTATTAGCTAAAATGTGGCTGTGTAGTGGCCTGCTTGTGGACCACTGCCAAAATGCCACCATTCCATGCAGCATGTGGGCCACAAGAGGGATGTGGGGAAGACCAGGGTTAGAATAAAGATCAACTGTGACCCAGATTTGGGCCAGTTCTACTTTATTTTATTTATTTATTGTCATGACTGACATGCGGCCTTCCTATGGGTTGATTGTGGCCCAAATTTGGCAAACAGGAGCGGACCGCCCAAGTGCCATCATTCTTCACAGTATGTGGGCCAGAGCAAGGTGTTGGATCTGGGCCGGATCTGGGCCAGAATTCAAATCAATGTGGCCCAGATTTGGGCCAGTTCTGCTTTATTTGGTTTATTCATGGCTGACATTGGGCCTTCCTTTGACTTGCTTGTGGCCCAAATTTGGCAAACAAGAGTGGACCGCCCAAGTGCCATCATTCTTCACAGTATGTGGGCCAGAGCAAGGTGTTGGATCTGGGCCGGATCTGGGCCAGAATTCAAATCAATGTGGCCCAGATTTGGGCCAGTTCTGGTTTATTTGATTCATTCATGGCTGACATTGGGCCTTCTTTTGGCTTGCTTGTGGCCCAAGTCTGGCAAACAGGAGCGGACCACCCAATTGCTATCATTCCACGCGGTATGTGGGCCAGATGAAAGTGTCAGGTGTGGGCCTGATCTGGGCCTCAGGAATTTTGCTATCTGGGTTTCCTCTCCCTCGGATTGAGGACTGTTTTGACTGAGTAGGCTCAGCTAGTTTTGTTACCAAGATAGATTTGTTAAAAGGATACTGGCAAGTTCCTGTGACAACTTGTGCCTCAGAAATATCTGTGTTTGTGACCCCCTATTGTTTCCTTTAATACACATCTATGGCTTTTGGCATGAGAAATGTACCAGCAACGTTCCAGCAGTTGATGTTGAAGGTATTGTCAGGTGTTTCAAACTGTTAAGTATATTTAGATGACATATTTATTCACTCTGAAAATTGGGAAGAACATGTGAAAACCCTCAAGTTAGTGTTCAGGTGATTGCTGGAAGCTCAACTTACCTTGAACTTAACCAAGTGTGAATTTGCTAAGGCAAGGGTGACCTACCTTGGCAAATTAGTTGGCCAGGTAAGGCCTGTGCAAGCTAAGGTAAAGGCGATTGTGGAGTTTCCAAGAACAAGCAACAAACGGGAGCTATGACATTTTCTTGGAATGATGGGATACTACCATGGCTTTTGTAAGAACTTTGCTTCTGTTGTCACACATTTAACTTAAACTAAATTTGTGTGGAATGGTGAGTGTGAAACTGCATTCACTTCTGCAAAAGATTTGTTACTGCTCCAAATGTTGTAACCAAGTTACAGGTGGATGCTAGTGGGTTTGGTGCTGGGGCAGTGCTGTTGCATGTAGCTAATCACATGCCAAATGCAGTTCAACAAGAAGGTATGTGTGTGTGAATTATTTTAATTATACTATGTCTGAAAAACACATCATGTTTGTTGAACCTTTCTGTTTTTGCATGTCATAGTCATTTCTTCCTAGAATTTAAAACATATTGTTCATTTAATATGTTCTTGTGTTGTGAAACCTTGAGGAAGTCAGAATTTCAAATACTTCTCTTCAGTTACTGTTGTTATAGTTTTTCTGCATTACTTTAATTAGTTTGAATCATTGTAAAAGTTAAAACCAAGTATATAAATACCTTAACATGGCAATCAGCCTGCAAAAACTGATGTGGAGTCTGTCAGGCATTTGTTCCAGCTGAGTAGTAGCATGTTCAGTTAATAGTTTTTAATTAGGACTTTATTTAGTAGAATTACATGTGTTCTGCTTGGACAGAAAAAAATCCTTCACCCACACTGACCTTAGTGTTTGGTGGGAGTGTGATAAAAAAGTATCTTAATGTTGTTGTGCTCTTGCGCAAGGTGTTTCATCACAAAACCTCTTCATAGGCGATGCACTGTATTAAACAAGTAAACAAGACAACTGTGCTAATTTATTTTTTTCTAAGTTTTAGATTTTATCATCATCAAGTTTGGTTTAAAGTGCAGGCAATCATCAGATTTTCCCTGCTGTTACTGCACATCAACAGTAATCAGATGAGTAGCTATACCCGGCACTTTATGTCAAAAATGATTGATGGCTTTGACCTTTTGACCTTTCCCCCTCCCCACGCGCCCCCTCCCCCACGTAGTGACCACCCACGTTGCGACCACCCACGTTGTGTTGACCCCGGTGACCTATCCAGATGTGAAAACCGGCATATGTGAAATTCCGACATCAACCTTTGACCTCCGGGGATGAAAAATTATGTTTGTTCAGATGTATGTCTGTTTCAGAGAATGGCCTGCTATAAATGAAGACCTTAGGAATGTTTTTGAAGATTTTAATGGTCCGTTCCCACATCTGGGGGGTTTGCCCATCTGGGGTCCGTGTGTCCGGTTGCATTCCAAGTCAGGGCATTTTTGCTCTCTCTCACTCTATGGGAGATGTGAGAAAGATATCGGTTTTAAGGCCAATAATAATTCTGTCAGATCATGAAATCATATCACAATATGTGTGCCCACACACATATAATATGTTGACTATTTAAAAAGATTCTCAACATAATAAAATAATTTAAATAAAATATGTAACATGACTAATAATGAAATTGGGGATAAATACAATTTCAATAAAAAATATAAATACCCTTACATTATTTTGGTAGCGATGATGACCATTCTCAGAATGAGAGGTTCCCCAAAATTGTGTTTAGTTTAAGCTGGAAAAGCTCTCTCTCTCTCTCCCTCTCCCTGTCACACACAGACACACTGTCATTCTGATAAATTGAAAATAAAAAATGTTTAGCTTGAATAAAGAATGAATAAAGAAAAAAAAACCCCTCACATTTTACCTGGGGGACAGAGAAACCATGTCTTCACGTTATTCACGTTATTTCTCAAATGAGATGTTTAAGAGCTGTATCCATCTCTAAGACTGTCTAAATCCTGAGGACGCTGAGGACGAAGTGGACTGTGATGGTATGGCGTGGAGCAAGACTAACTTTGCAGCTTCGAATCGAATCTCATGCGGACCGGGGTTTAGAAATGTTTTAATTATTCAGCTAATATCACATTTATTCACGCGTTTTAAATATTATCTAGACTTGTTTTTATTTCACAGTGTTTTGGGTACACAGTGTTTTGGCTACAAGGATCATGACTGTCTATCTTTCCTATTCTAACTTGCAGAAAATTGTGCCGGAGAACATTGCTGGAATGTTTACACAGATGTAATTTGAGAGTCGAGGTCTTTACAGCTGTAATGTTACGCTTTGTTTTAAGAAGCTTGTTTAAATAACAACGAGACCTCTTTACATATGCTTTGGATTTAACCGCGACGACATAAATATTCTTAATTTAGACACGGTTGTAAAATACGCAGTCCTAAACTATCAGGGCATTTTTTCTCTCTCTCTCTCTCTCTCTCTCTCTCTCTCTCTCTCTCTCTCTCTCTCTCTCACACGCACGCGTGCGCATTCAATCGTCCCGAGTCTTATTCTCTTTTTTTAAATGAAAATAAATGAATTAATTATGTGATCGCATATGATATAAAACAAAGGAAAACATTTACACTAGTTTTAGTCATCACAAAAAATATAAAAACATTGTACATTTTACCAGGATCGGGGAAAAAATATATATATATTTTAACAGGTCAAACGATAAGGACTATTGGGGCCCC
>NW_015555717.1:74464-77231 GCF_001515605.1 Sinocyclocheilus anshuiensis
AGTGTCCTGTTGCATTCCGAGGCAGGGCATTTTTGCTCTCTCTCTCTCTCTCTCTCTCTCTGTATGGAAGATGTGAGAAAGATATTGGATTTAAGGTCAATAAAAGAATAAGTAGACAATTTTAAACAGTTTGTGAGAACAGATCACAATATGTGTGACCACACATATAATCTGATGGTTGTATAAAATAATTTTAATAAAATATATAACATGGCTAATAATGAAATTGGGTATAAAACAATAAATAAATAAATAAAACTACCCTTACATTTTTCCAGGAGAAAGATTTCCTCCTAGTGCAGGAATGACCGTTCCGTGAATGAAATGTTTCCCAAAATTGTGTTTAGTTTAAGAGAGTCTCTTATTTATTTTTTACAAAGATGTTCAATTTAACACGTGTAACTAATAACGCATTCAAACGCTACAGACTTCTAGGTCAGGGAACTACAAATCCCCGCATAAACCTCAGACTTCAGACATGGCCACCGGGGGCAATACCCCACAATACTCGTACACCGCAGCGGTCTAAATATACACGTTGGACTTCTAAATATACGCATGCTCAGATACACTATATAAAAAGACTCACATCTCCGCACTATTTGTTAAGTATACGGTCCGCACCTGTTGCGATGTTACAATTTAGTGACGTTAGCGATACAAAGTCCGATTCATTTTGGCAAACCAATTCTTTTCGGGAGTTTGGGTCAATGAACCATATTAAAGAACCGATTCGTCGGTTCCTTTAGTCATCACGAAATGATGTCAGTATACATTTATTTTCTAACAACTCACTGTCATGTTATATCAATGAAACATTCAAATAACGTTATCTGTGTGAACGCGTATTGCTGATTATTTTCTTTCGTTCATTTTAGTTAATGATGTTTCTAGTCGCATTTTTATGCATTGATCCTTCATGTTGGATACGAGTCACGACTGACCAATTTTGACTAGCCTACACATAAAAAAACGCAGATATGTTCTACATGTATAAAGTATAAGTCTATAGAAAGAATAAAGCATACTAATAAACTCATTGATTTAGCTTAACAACTTTAAAATATAATCTGCATGCACGATATACCATACACTCTTAAAATTGATAGTACACAAAAATGTGTAAAAGGACTGATAACACATTAATGCGATGTTTTGGTTCGCGTCTTACACAACTGTGTGAATAAACAATTTTTTATTAAGTTTTAATATAAAATATAATAGTTTGTTTACAATTTAGATGCGTTTCTTATGAAATCACACAAAGAACCATTATTTGTTAACACATTAATTGAAATAATACTGTATGGTCATTTCTGGTATGTCTACGAAGATGCCGCGAGACACAAGACCTCAATCTTACTATTTCTCTTTACATTTAAAACACTTAAGGTTGAAGATGAAAAATTGAAGGGGAAAACGTGTCCTGGAAAAAACGTTGTACACTCTATGTTTAAACAACGTTACAGAGAGCAAATGATTGATCTTATACGTAAGATCATTGACGATGCGTAAAGCGATATTTTATTAAATCAAGCAAATTCACAGAAATATTGTTCTCTAACATGACCGCAAAAACTAGTAAAACAAAGCGCAAGGCGTAACAATTACGATTAGATGGGAAAATACTACAAGATTGGTGAAACATAAAATTTCAAAGTGTTATATTCATTTATTAAATTCTATTACAGAATTTGTCTTAGTGACATTCAATGGAATATTTTATTAAAAGATAATGCGGAGGACTGTTTGAGTAACGCTCTCGTCTTTGTTACATTTACTCTCAAGATTTCGCAGCTTACACACATCCATCTACCGGAAACCTGTAGCTCTATCATAAATATAAGCTTCATGCCTGACACTTTTGTAACCGACTAAAAACTAATATTTAAGCTAAACAAACATTTACAATTGTGAAAAATTAAGAGAATTAAGAGATAAGAGATGTTGCTGACCTCATGATTTCTTAAAGCAAGACATGACAACGCTCAGTTACAGTCGTAACTGTTAACTGTTTCAAAACTAAAAGGCGGGCGGCTAAAACACTACGACTGAATAAAACTGCCCGAATCATCGCTTTTGCTTAAAACAACTGATTTATTAAAGTTGTGTTTAGAGACGCATACAAAGAAAATAGGTCTTCCTCACCATCTTCAACTTTAAGTGTTTTAAATGTACAGAGAAATAGTAAGATTGAGGCCTTGTGTCTCGTGCATGCATAACAAATAAGTGTGATTTCATAAGAAACGCATCTAAATTGTAAACAAACTATTATATTTTATATTAAAAATATTAAAACAATTGTTTATTAACACAGTTGTGTAAGACGCGAACCAAAACATTGCATTAATGTGTTATCAGTCCTTTTACACATTTTTTGTGTACTATCAATTTTAAGAGTGTATGGTTTATCGTGCATGCAGATTATATTTTAAAGTTGTTAAGCTAAATCAATGAGTTTATTAGTATGCTTTATTCTTTCTATAGACTTATACTTTATACATGTAGAACATATCCTCGTTTTTTATGTGTAGGCTAGTCAAAATTGGTCAGTCGTGACTCGTATCCAACATGAAGGATCAATGCATAAAAATGCGACCAGAAACATCAACTAAAATGAACGAAAGACAATAATCAGCAATACGCGTTCACACAGATAACGTTATTTGAATGTTTCATTGATATAACATGACAGTGAGTTGTTAGAAAATAAATGTATACTGACATCATTTCATGATGACTAAAGGAACCGACGAATCGGTTCTTT
>NW_015555717.1:78064-82310 GCF_001515605.1 Sinocyclocheilus anshuiensis
GATGGAAGAGAATTATTAAGAAATGGCTAAAGCAAGGAAGAGGACGGGTTAAAGCGATATTTTATTAAATCAAGCAAATTCATAGAAATATTGTCCTCTAACATTTCGAACATGACAGCGAAAACTAGGAAACAAAGCGCAAGGCCTAACAATTACGATTAGATGGGAAAATACTACAAGAGTGGCGAAACATAAAATTTCAAAGTGTTATATTCATTTATTAAATTCTGTTACAGAATTTGTCTTAGTGACATTCAATGGAATATTTTATTAAAAGATAATGCGGAGGACTGTTTGAGTAACGCTCTCGTCTTTGTTACATTTACTGTCAAGATTTCGCAGCTTACACACATCCATCTACCGGAAACCTGTAGCTCTATCATAAATATAAGCTTCATGCCTGACACTTTTGTAACCACCTAAAAACTAATATTTAAGCTAAACAAACATTTACAATTGTGAAAAATTAAGAGAATTAAGAGATGTTAAAAGCTGCTGACCTCATGATTTCTTAAAGCAAGACATGACAACGCTCAGTTACAGTCGTAACTGTTTCCTGGAACAAAACTAAAAGGCGGGCGGCTAAAACACTACGACTGAATAAAACTGCCCGAATCATCGCTTTTGCTTAAAACAACTGATTTATTAAAGTTGTGTTTAGAGACGCATACAAAGAAAATAGGTCTTCCTCACCGTCTTCAACTTTAAGTGTTTTAAATGTACAGAGAAATAGTAAGATTGAGGTCTTGTGTCTCGCGGCATCTTCGTAGACATACCAGAAATTAACACACAGTATTATTTCAATTAATGAGTTAACAAATAATGGCTTTGTGTGATTTCATAAGAAAAGCATCTAAATTGTAAACAAACTATTATATTTTATATTAAAACTTAATAAAAAATGTAGTAACAGTTGTGTAAGACACGAACCAAAACATTGCATTAATGTGTTTTCATGAAAGACAATAATCAGCAATATGCGTTCACACAGATAACGTTATTTGAATGTTTCATTGATATAACATGACAGTGAGTTGTTAGAAAAGAAATGTATACTGACATCATTGCATGATGACTAAAGGAACCGACGAATCGGTTCTTTAATGTGGTTCATTGACCCAAACTCCCGAAAAGAATTGGTTTGCCAAAATGAATCGGACTTTGCATCGCTAACGTCACTAAACTGTAACATCACAACAGTTGCGGACCGTATACATAACAAATAGTGCGGAGATGTGAGTCTTTTTATATAGTGTATCTGAGCATGCGTACATTTAGAAGTCCAACGTTTTAGACCGCTACCATATATGAGTATTGTGGGGTATTGCCCCCGGTGGCCATGTCTGAAGTCTGAGGTTTATGCTGGGATTTGTAGTTCCCTGTTTCTCCTGGAAAAATGTAAGGGTAGTTTTATTTATTTATTTATTTATTGTTTTATCCCCAATTTAATTATTAGCCATGTTACACATTTTATTAAAATTCTTTTATACAACCATCAGATTATATGTGTGGTCACACATATTGTGATATGTTCTCATGATCTTTTAGAATTGTCTACTTATTCTTTTATTGACCTTAAATCCAATATCTTTCTCACATCTCCCATACAGAGAGAGAGAGAGAGCAAAAATGCCCTGCCGCGGAATGCAACCGGACACGCAGATGGGGAAACCCCCCGGCTGTGGGAACGGACCATTAAAATCTTCAAAAACATTCTTTAGGACTTAATTTATCGCCTGTCACCGCTCGGAAACGGACATACATCTGTACAAACATCATATGCCATCCCTGGAGGTCATAGGTTGATGTCGGAATTTCACATATGCCGGTTTTCACATCTGGATAGGTCACCGGGGTCAACACAACGTGGGTGGTCGCAACGTGGGTGGTCACTACGTGGGGGAGGGGCGCGTGGGGAGGGGGAAAGGCCAAAAGGTCAAAGCCATCAATCATCTTTTACATAAAGTGCCGGGTATAGCTACTCAGATGTGATAGTCTTTTTACACATTTTAAAATGTGTAAAAATTTGGAATCGGGACAACCTCCATTGCCAGCAGCACCACCACCATCTCCAGCTTCAGCAGCACCACGACCATCCTCAGCATCAGCAACACCACAACCATCCCCAGCATCAGCAACACCACAACTATCCCCAGCATCAGCATCAGCATCAGCATCAGCAACACCACAACCATTCCCAGTATCAGCAGCACCACAAAAGCAGGTCTGCAGGTTTGGGGTACACCTCTCTCCCCTTCAGTCAGCACTCTAATTTGAAGAGCGAGAGAAAGCACAACCGACCCCGTCAGCAGCATATGTGCTTCTCAAGATCTTAATTTACTCAGTGAACAGTTACAAAACATAATACAAATGAGATAAATTAAATAAAGTAATAAATAAAATAAGTCACAAAATACATGTCACCATTATATGGCATATGAAATAATATAAAATATAGTTCCCCTTCAGGAATTCGAGCTGCGTCGGAAAACGCTTTGGGAATGCCTTCAGCGTGACCATTCTCTGAATCACATATGAAATCAGTCCAATAGATGGGCGAGACATTATGGGCGGGTGACGTTGCGACCAGGAAGCTATAAAAGCACGTGCGGCGTCAGCTTTTTGTCATTCAGCAAGCGCTCTGTGTGTGTGTGTCAGTCGCTATCTGTTTGTGAGTCTTATTTAGTGTTGTTTGTCCACTTATAAGCTCCATTATGTCAAGCTTCAGCCAAAAAGAAGCATTTGGACGAGAGCAGACAGCATTCAGGCTGTGTGTTCCTCCCTGCCCGCGCTATATTTCGGGTGGGGACACACACAGTTTGTGTGTTGTCTGCTTGGGAGCGAAGCACGCAGAGTCAGCTCTCTTGGTGAGCATTTGAGGAGAGACCCCCCCACATGATTGTAAAGCGCTTTGGGTGTACAACAATACACAGTAAAGCGCTATATAAATGCATCATTCATTCATTCATTAATTTGTTACTGCCTTGCTTCGCTCTCTGGAGGCTCTCTTTGAAGAGGGAGCCTTCACCGGCATTTCTCGTGGTGCTGGCCCCGCTTTCGCCGAGGCAGAGCGGGGGCTGTGCTCGTGGGGTTCGCATATGTATCCGGTGGAGGGAATGTAGACTGGCGAGTCCCTATCTTCTTCCTCACCCATCAGATCCAGCGCCCGCTCTCGGGGTTGGGAAGCCCGCGCTGCGGTTCTTTCCCCCGGTGAGACGGCTAGACGCTCCGCCTGTCTTCCTCCGAAGAGGTTGATATGGAAGGTGTAGGATATCAGACCGAATCAGACAATCTAAGATTTGGTCAAAAACATGGTTGAAACATGAGGAGCCGAATTCCACAGAGGCCCAAGACAACAGGATGTTCATAAATCAGATCCTAGCACTAGCCGGTCTGAAGCAAGCCTAACCAACTCTTTCACAGAACAGCTTTCAACATTAACACAAAAGGAACACACTGATCATAACAACTCAGGAAGGAGATTGTCAATTTTAGGGCAAGTAATCAAGATTAAATGGTCAAAGAGAGGACAGCATGACCATCACGTGATAGTAACCACAATCACGAGATCTTTGGATTGACTTCCCCCACCTCGACAACAGAGAACAGACTGAAATTCCTTATGAGAGACCTCTTAACCTCTGGTCTTCACAGAACATGTCCTTATGTTCAGAGAATGGCACAGAAACTGCATTTCCATGTAAATATGCATCTAAATGACACTAAAAGGACTTGTGAGCAAATAATCATTTCTATGCATAACTCCATATTATTTATCTAACCCACATATTAGACTATCACGTTTTAATCATTTATTGTGTATGTATTTTGAATAACTATTGAATAGTTTATAGGATCATATTCATGTTTAGTATGCGTGTGTTTGAATCTTCTTGCTTGAAACGTTTCTTCCAATCAATTCTTCGTCAAATGTATCATATTCTTGTTATAGAAATCATGTCCAAAAGTATACTCTGCAAGAGCGGGAAAAACTCGGACCATGTGACTGATAAGATAACATTTGATTTATGAATTGGGAGGAGAAATATACAACACCCCGAGCAAAGACGACATCTAATTGGTCAAAACACCATTTGGGAGGTGTCCAAAAGCCCAGTTTAAATACTCAAGACAGCATCAAATCACTCTCTTCGCTCTTCGCTCTTCTTCTTCTTTTTAGTCATAGCTTTGAGCTATGCTTTTTAATCATGCTTCTTTAGCTTTTTGAGCATGCTCTGGCTTACAC
>NW_015555717.1:82566-82906 GCF_001515605.1 Sinocyclocheilus anshuiensis
AGTCATCACTTTTAGCCATGCGGCTTTTTAGTCATAGCTTTGAGCTATGCTTTTTAATCATGCTTCTTTAGCTTTTTTGAGTGTGCTCTGGCTTACACACCAGCTCCTCCAAAACCATGAGGAGAAACGCCACCTAGTCTCGTCAAACTTTACTTCTACTTCTTTACTTTAGTTTGTTTTATTTTCCGTTGAGAGTTTCGTGTTCTTATGAGTTAAGTTTTGCCTAATGCCGTGCCTCAAGTGCCGTGTAAAACTTCAACTTCAAACCACAACTCCGCGTCGTCAGCCAACGCCCAACCACTGGCTTCCCAAGACTGAACTTCCAGCCAATCAGCGACTG
>NW_015555717.1:83176-84167 GCF_001515605.1 Sinocyclocheilus anshuiensis
CTTTATGTATCCCCCAATTGTAAGTCGCTTTGGATAAAAGCGTCTGCTAAATGACTAAATGTAAATGTAAATTTTTTCTATGTTTTGCACCTGTGAGCACTCTGCACTTCTGAGTGAGAGCTCGCTGCTGCAGCCATCTTTCTCCAAGGAGATTGATATTGTTTGTGTGACCGAGCGGCTCGCGTGCTGCCAAGGCAACGCATGCATTACATCATTTTCGGTTTTGAAATGAATCTTATCACACCAGACCGTGTTTACTTGTCTGGTTGCTTGGCTGCATTTTATTCTGAGGAATTAAAATTAAGTATTTCTTCTGACTATGAGAAGTTAGATATACAGCAGCTCTTGGAAAATAAATAAATACAATTTTCTCAAGTGAGAGCACGCGTTTACCTCTCTTCCTCCGAGGAAGTCGAGGTGGTCAACAGGGGCTGCTGGGTGGGAGCAGCCCCAACCAACCGTGTTCCAGCTCCTCATGTTGGGAGCGTCACTTCTCGTACTCCTCAGAATTTAGAGTCAGAGTGGCGTTCCCGGGCCGAAGGCTTCTAGCGGAAAGCGGATCTGCGGACCGTCATTCTCGCTGGATAGTCTTCCACTAAAGCGTCCTGATGCCTAGGGCCCAGGCCTTCTGAGGGCTGGCCCCCACTGGGGAAGGACTGCATTTAATAATGAGGAATTAAATGAATTATTTAATCTGACTATAAGAAGTTAGATATACAGGAGCTTTTGGGATGAAAATGTCTCGAGTGAGAGCAGGTGTTTAACTCTCTTCCTCCGAGGAGGTTAAGGTGGTCAGCGGGGGCTGCTGGGCGGGAGTAGTCCCAAACTACTGTGTTCCAGCTCCTCATTCAGGGAGCGTCACTTCTTGTACTCCTCAGAATTTAGAGTCAGAGTGGCACTCCCAGGGCGAAGGCTTCTAGCGGAAGGGGGATCTGTGGACCGTCATTCCCACTGGATAGTCTTCAGCTAAAACGTCCTGACGTCTAGGGCC
>NW_015555717.1:85616-87846 GCF_001515605.1 Sinocyclocheilus anshuiensis
TACAGGCTCTGGTAATGGAACAAGAAGTTAACACTCTCTTGAGGAAGGAGGCCATCGAGGTGGTCCCTTCTCTCGTCAGACAGTCTGGGTTCTACAGCCGGTACTTCATCGTTCCAAAGAAGGATGGAAGTTCCTGAGGTTTGATTTTGGGGGCAAAAGCTTACCGGATTCTTCCGTCGGCCTTGCACTCTTACCCTGCACTTTCACGAAGTGAACATCGATGATTGGTTGATATTAGCTCAATCTGAGCAGATGGCGGTTCGGCATCGAGAGGTCATTCTCGCTCACATGAAAGAGCTGGGGTTTAGACTTAACACCAAGAAAAGTGTGCTTTCTCCAGTACAGAGATCCCCTTACCTGGGTGTGGTGTGGGATTCGACCACGATGCAGGCACGTCTGTCTCTGCTCGGTTCGAGTCGATCCAAACTGCAGTCGCGAGAGTGAGAGAAGGCCGGTCACTCACTGTCAGCAGTTCCATAAACTGCTGGGTCTGATGGCAGCTGCGTCCAATGGGAGACCTTTTGGCTTGCTGTACATGAGACCCCTACAGTGGTGGCTCAAGACCAAGGGGTTCTCCCTGAGGGGAAACCCGCTCCGCATGCTCAAGGTCACGTGGCGATGCCTACATGCCTTAGACATGTGGAGTAACCTTGGTTCTTGTCTCAGGGCCCGGTGCTGAGAGCTCCTTGTCACCGCGTAATGCTAGCAACGGACGCGTCCCTCACTGGTTGAGGAGCGGTCATGAGTGGCCGCTCAGCTCGCGGTCTGTGGAGCGGCCGCCATCTCACGTGACACTTCAACTGCCTGGAGATGCTGGCCGTGTTTCTAGCATTGAAACACTTTCTCCCAGACCTAAGAGGTCACCATGTGTTGGTGCGCACCGACGACACAACGGCGGTCTCTTAAATCAACCACCAGGGAGGTCTGCGTTCGCATCCCCTTTACAGGCAGGCGCACCAGATCCTTGTGTGGTCCCAGGGCAAACCCCTCTCGCTGAGAGCAGTTCACATTCCTGGGCTTCTCATTATGGGAGCAGACATCCTGCCGAGGCCCGGGGTATGGAGAATTTTTGGCCAGGTTCAGGTGGACCTGTTTGCGACTCAGGAGACAGCCAGAGAAGCATATGCTAAGCGGTGGATCAGGATGCTTTTTCATAGCCTCGAGTCCTCTGATCTCCCCTCTGCTTAGGGGTCAAGGCTCACTCCTTCTGAAGTTGGCCTTCGGGACGCTGCGGGATGTGCCCGCCTACTTTGTCAAGTGCCTACCTGCATTCTGTGCCACTCCTGGCTCCTTTATTTCGCTTTAGCTGTGTTCTTCCACACTAGGCAGGGATTTGTAAGTCTGGCCGCGTGGGCATACTCATTCCCAAAGCATTTTCCGATGCAGCTCGAGTTCTTGAAGGGGAACGTCTCCAGGTTACGAATGTAACCATGGTTCCCCGAGGGAACGAGACGCTGCGTCTCAGTGCCATACTTCTGGCATCCCTGTGAGCCCTTGCTTCATTCCTAGAAGCTGATGCCGGTTCCACCGCACGTGTTTTTATAGTTTCCTGGTCGCAACGTCACCCGCCCATGACATCTCGCCCATCTATTGGAATGATTTCATATGTGATGCAGAGCATGGTCACGCTGAAGGCGTTCCCAAAGCATTTTCTGACGCAGCTTCTCGTTCCCTCGGGGAACCATGGTTACATTCGTAACCTGGAGACGTTTCCTCACCGCTTACTCGCATCAGTGAATAAATTAAATGGGGAAAAATGTCAAAGGTTACAGATTTTACACAAATGTAAAAAATAAAAAATAATAAATTTGACAACATCACGTTTGCATACAGACTGCACTCTTTTTTGTATTTATCAAACTCAATAATTTCGATATTAAACACATTTCAAACATTTCTCAATATATAAACACAATAAACAACGAACATACCTGCAGAAACACACACAGCACACTTTTTTGGGATACACCTCTCTCCCCTTTAGTCTGCCCATACAGCATGGAGAAAGCTAGTAAGCAAAACCAATCTCGGTAAAACATTCAAAATGCAATTAATTGCATAAAATTTCATGACATCACAGTCTTACACTACACTTAAACATTATTTATCTCATGAAATTAATCGATGACATTGTTTACACTTAGAGGAATGTCCTTACCAGCACTCTCATTTGAAGAGCGAGAGAAAGCGCATCTGACCCCGTCAGCAGCATATGTGCTTCTAAAGATGG
>NW_015555717.1:88018-95446 GCF_001515605.1 Sinocyclocheilus anshuiensis
CGAATGTAACCATGGTTCCCCGAGGGAACGAGACGCTGCGTCTCAGTGCCATACTTCTGGCATCCCTGTGAGCCCTTGCTTCATTCCTAGAAGCTGATGCCGGTTCCACCGCACGTGTTTTTATAGTTTCCTGGTCGCAACGTCACCCGCCCATGACATCTCGCCCATCTATTGGAATGATTTCATATGTGATGCAGAGCATGGTCACGCTGAAGGCGTTCCCAAAGCATTTTCTGACGCAGCTTCTCGTTCCCTCGGGGAACCATGGTTACATTCGTAACCTGGAGACGTTTCCTCACCGCTTACTCGCATCAGTGAATAAATTAAATGGGGAAAAATGTCAAAGGTTACAGATTTTACACAAATGTAAAAAATAAAAAATAATAAATTTGACAACATCACGTTTGCATACAGACTGCACTCTTTTTTGTATTTATCAAACTCAATAATTTCGATATTAAACACATTTCAAACATTTCTCAATATATAAACACAATAAACAACGAACATACCTGCAGAAACACACACAGCACACTTTTTTGGGATACACCTCTCTCCCCTTTAGTCTGCCCATACAGCATGGAGAAAGCTAGTAAGCAAAACCAATCTCGGTAAAACATTCAAAATGCAATTAATTGCATAAAATTTCATGACATCACAGTCTTACACTACACTTAAACATTATTTATCTCATGAAATTAATCGATGACATTGTTTACACTTAGAGGAATGTCCTTACCAGCACTCTCATTTGAAGAGCGAGAGAAAGCGCATCTGACCCCGTCAGCAGCATATGTGCTTCTAAAGATGGTGACGTTCGCACTTCGCACGAGGTATCATGTGCGTCACCAATATGTTCCCCTTATACAGGACAATATTCTGCATGAACGGTTCCCACTAGAATTAATTATGTACATTATGCCCCATTATAACTTCTTACACTTAAACATTATTTATCTCATGAAATTAATCGATGACATCGTTTACACTTGGAGGAATGTCCTTACCAGCGCTCTCATTTGAAGAGCGAGAGAAAGCACATCCGACCCTGTCAGCAGCATATGTGCTTCTAAAGATGGTGACGTTCGCACATCACACGAGGTATCATGTGCGTCACCAATATGTTCCCCTTATACAGGACAATATTCTCCATGAATGGTTCCCACTAGAATTAATTATGTACATTATGGCCCATTATAACTCCAAACACAAATATGAATCACAAAAAAATGTTTTAATGAAGTTCATTAACAATATTCATTATATTTGAACCAGCTACACATGCTCAGAACTCGGGTGATTGTGATCGCTGATAGGTGCAAGAGCCTGGTGTGTCCATGACAGAACTCAGAAGTAAAATGCAACATGCACAGTAGTGCAGCAGTATTAATGCATGACCATCATATTTAAATTTTTTTTTATTTTTTTAAATCAGTACCCGAACAGGGCGGGACGACAGGGGTAATACAAGATACACAGGCAAGAATCTGAACACGGGAAAACAGGCAAGGCAAGACTATGACTAGACTTTGACTAGAACTAGGAACTAAGGCAGGGAACTGGCTCCGTAAAGTAGCTATCGACTAACACAGTGATAAACGCTAAACAATACTCGGCCCTGAACAGTGGTTAGGGCCTTGTATTTAAAGTGTGTGTGACTGGTTGCAGGTGAGTGCATAGTCAGTGGAATGAAACATGGGAAATGTAGTCCAGGGTGATGTGTGACTGTCTGTGTGGTGTGAGTGTCTATATAACGGGAGGGCGACCTCTGGTGGCAAGCGAATGGAAGTCCATGGACAGGATTTGTGACAGAGCCCCCCCACAAGGAGTGGCTTCCGAATGTAACCATGGTTCCCCGAGGGAACGAGACGCTGCGTCTCAGTGCCATACTTCTGGCATCCCTGTGAGCCCTTGCTTCATTCCTAGAAGCTGATGCCGGTTCCACCGCACGTGTTTTTATAGTTTCCTGGTCGCAACGTCACCCGCCCATGACATATCGCCCATCTATTGGAATGATTTCATATGTGATGCAGAGCATGGTCACGCTGAAGGCGTTCCCAAAGCATTTTCTGACGCAGCTTCTCGTTCCCTCGGGGAACCATGGTTACATTCGTAACCTGGAGACGTTTCCTCACCGCTTACTCGCATCAGTGAATAAATTAAATGGGGAAAAATGTCAAAGGTTACAGATTTTACACAAATGTAAAAAATAAAAAATAATAAATTTGACAACATCACGTTTGCATACAGACTGCACTCTTTTTTGTATTTATCAAACTCAATAATTTCGATATTAAACACATTTCAAACATTTCTCAATATATAAACACAATAAACAACGAACATACCTGCAGAAACACACACAGCACACTTTTTTGGGATACACCTCTCTCCCCTTTAGTCTGCCCATACAGCATGGAGAAAGCTAGTAAGCAAAACCAATCTCGGTAAAACATTCAAAATGCAATTAATTGCATAAAATTTCATGACATCACAGTCTTACACTACACTTAAACATTATTTATCTCATGAAATTAATCGATGACATTGTTTACACTTAGAGGAATGTCCTTACCAGCACTCTCATTTGAAGAGCGAGAGAAAGCGCATCTGACCCCGTCAGCAGCATATGTGCTTCTAAAGATGGTGACGTTCGCACTTCGCACGAGGTATCATGTGCGTCACCAATATGTTCCCCTTATACAGGACAATATTCTGCATGAACGGTTCCCACTAGAATTAATTATGTACATTATGCCCCATTATAACTTCTTACACTTAAACATTATTTATCTCATGAAATTAATCGATGACATCGTTTACACTTGGAGGAATGTCCTTACCAGCGCTCTCATTTGAAGAGCGAGAGAAAGCACATCCGACCCTGTCAGCAGCATATGTGCTTCTAAAGATGGTGACGTTCGCACATCACACGAGGTATCATGTGCGTCACCAATATGTTCCCCTTATACAGGACAATATTCTCCATGAATGGTTCCCACTAGAATTAATTATGTACATTATGGCCCATTATAACTCCAAACACAAATATGAATCACAAAAAAATGTTTTAATGAAGTTCATTAACAATATTCATTATATTTGAACCAGCTACACATGCTCAGAACTCGGGTGATTGTGATCGCTGATAGGTGCAAGAGCCTGGTGTGTCCATGACAGAACTCAGAAGTAAAATGCAACATGCACAGTAGTGCAGCAGTATTAATGCATGACCATCATATTTAAATTTTTTTTTATTTTTTTAAATCAGTACCCGAACAGGGCGGGACGACAGGGGTAATACAAGATACACAGGCAAGAATCTGAACACGGGAAAACAGGCAAGGCAAGACTATGACTAGACTTTGACTAGAACTAGGAACTAAGGCAGGGAACTGGCTCCGTAAAGTAGCTATCGACTAACACAGTGATAAACGCTAAACAATACTCGGCCCTGAACAGTGGTTAGGGCCTTGTATTTAAAGTGTGTGTGACTGGTTGCAGGTGAGTGCATAGTCAGTGGAATGAAACATGGGAAATGTAGTCCAGGGTGATGTGTGACTGTCTGTGTGGTGTGAGTGTCTATATAACGGGAGGGCGACCTCTGGTGGCAAGCGAATGGAAGTCCATGGACAGGATTTGTGACAGAGCCCCCCCACAAGGAGTGGCTTCCAGACACTCGTAACATAATACAATCTAGGATGGCGGTGGAGCGAAGGCGGAACAGGGCGAGGGACGGAGGGCTAGGTCCACGTCGAAGTGGAGAGACCGATAACTGAGGCAGAGCCGGCAGAGCAGGGCACCAAGGCAGAACCGGCGAAGCAGGAAGCCAAGGCGGAGCTGAGGACCACCACAGTAGAGCAGACGAATCCGAAGATCCCCATGGCGGAGCAGAAGACCACCAGAGCAGGACAGACGAATCCGAAGATCCCCACGGCGGAGCAGAAGACCACCAGAGCAGGACAGAAGACCACCACGGCGGAGCAGAAGACCACCAGACTGGAGCAGACAACCACCAGACTAGAGCAGACGAAGCAGAAGACCACCAGACCAGATCAGGAGGCCAGCAGAGCGTAGCTGAAGACCACCAGACTGGAGCAGACGGAACAGAAGACCACCAGACCAGAGTAGAAGGCCAGCAGAGCGTAGCAGAAGACCACCAGACTGGAGCAGAAGACCACCAGACCAGAGCAGAAGACCAGCAGAGCGTAGCCGAAGAGCACCACAGCGGACCAGAGTGATCAGGAACCCAGGGCAGGGACTGGGGCCTAGGGAAAACTGAGATACAAGATACAGGCAGTGCATTTACGACATAAATGTCCAGAACAGGAAATACAGTGGGCTTATTAAAAGTGTCTTTGGGCATGACTGACAGGGCTAAAAGTTCAGTGTTGGTCTCCTTAAGAGTGGCTGGACAGACAGACCGAAAATGGACTGGTAGACATTTCATAACCAAGATCAGTAACTGAAACAGGACTGACAAAACGTTCATCAGACACATTACTCAAGACTGGGCAGACAGATAGTTAAAAGTCAAGAGCATTGATTAGAACTGGATGGACTGACACATCACAATCAGGCTCAGTAGTTGAAACTAGACAGACAGATGGTTCAACATCAGACTTGCTGACGGAAACTGGACTGACAGAAGGTTCAAAATCAGGATCATCAGCAACATTTAGACAGACAGAAAGTTCACAATCAGCCTTCATGGCTGGTTCAGAGGAGAACATAAGTTCATAGATGGCCTCCTTCGCCGATTCAGGGCAGGACGAAAGGACAAAGACAGGAGAGGCTTAGAGTACACAGGCAGCCTCCATAGCAGTGACAGGACAAGACGAGAGTTCATACATGGCCTCCAAAGCCGTGACAGGACAGGACGAGGGTTCATAAGTGGATACCACTGACAACTGTGGAGGTTCTGCATCAGAAGCCGCCACCTCTGGAGGTTCTACAACCGTACCATCAGGAAACAGGGAAAGTTCATTAGTATTCTTCTTAACAGGACAGGTACAAAGTTCAGCAATGGTTCCTTTGACCGCGACATGACAGGCTGAAAGTGCATTGCTGGGCGCCACCACCATATCAAGGAGCTGAAGCGAGCGCCGCTGCCTCGGGAGGTTCTGCAGCCTCAACCGCCACCTCTAGAGGACCTGGAGCGAGCACCACCATCTCTGGAGGTTCTGCAGCCTCAGCCGCCACCTCTTGGAGACACCATAGTGGACGCCGCCACCTCAGGAGGTTCTGTGGTGGTGTATGCAGCCCAAACACACCAAAAAGTGATCCCCATCATGGTAAGCGCTTCAGACAAGGGAATCAGTCCAGGAACAGGAGGGCTAGAGTGAGTGGGTTTGGGAATACCAGCTGCGCTTGCTGACACCAGCGGTGGATCCTCCATGCTGGATGCCAGTCGGGAATTCTGACGAACTGACCTCGGAGAACTAGGTGCAACAGACAGGAAGTGGCCAGACTCTGGATGATCAGCTGTGATGTGACTTGACTCTGGAAGATCAGCTGAAACGTGACGAGAATCTGGGTGATCAGCTGAGACGTGACGAGACTGGGAGATCAGCTGAGATGTGACGAGACTCTGGGAGATCAGCTGAGACATGATGAGACTTTGGAAGATCAGCTGTGACATGACGTGACTGCAAGATCAGCTGTGACATGACGAGACTCTAGATGATTAGATGTGACTTGACTTGACTCTAGACGATCAGCTGAGATGTGACTTGACTCTAGACGATCAGCTGTGACGTGACTCTGGACAATCAGCTGTGATGTGACGAGACTCTAGATGATTAGCTGTGACTTGACTTGACTCTAGACGATAAGTTGTGATGTGACGTGACTTTGGAAGAACATCTGATCCGATCAACTGTGACTTGACCTGACTCATGAATATCAGTTGTGACTTGACTTGACTTGACTTATGAAGAGCAGCTGTGACTTGACTTAACTCTTGAAGATCAGTTGTGACTTGACTTGACTTATTACGATCAGCTGTGACTTGACTTGCCTCATGACGATCAACTGTGACTTGACTTAACTCATGAAGATCAGTTGTGACTTGACTTGACTCAGGGAAATCAGTCGTGACTTGACTTGACTCAGGAAAATCAGTTGTGACTTGACTCAGGAAAATCAGTTGTGACTTGACGGGGCATTGGTGTGGCCACCATTTTGCGAACGCGCTCCGGTGCGGCTGCCATTTCAGGAGTGGATTGAATCACTGGAGTAGCGATCAAAATACTTGAATGTCCCGGGGTTTGCGGCTTACTGAGTTCAGCAGCCGCCATTACAGGCATAGACACAATGTCGCATTCTTCCTCCGCGACACCCACAGTGAACGCGGAACCGATAGATGACAGAGCATAATCCATGAAATCACTTAGAGATGAACGGGGACCCTCACGGATTAGTCGTGATTTGAGCGGCTGGTTAGTACCCTCACAAAAGGAAATCTATGGAAGTCCGGCAGATCAGAAAAATATGCGAGATATAAATACTCTTGAACATAATCCTTGAGCGATCGCAAGCCCTGCTTGAGGGTTAATAACAGTCTTGTAGTGTACATACCTGGCCAATGTCCGTATGAAAAGCTGCTGTATCCTTGTGTGGCCGAGTATTCTGTTACGGGGCGAACGAGACAAGAGACGTGCGGATCCATTTGCAAAGCTTTATTTTAAAGACGTGGTCAAATCAGGCGAGGGTCAGACAATGGCAAACAGGTATATTGAGGGCAAGACACAAGAGTAGTCCAGTGAACGGGCGTGGTCGATCTCCGGCGAACAATGTCCAAACAGGGTAATCCAAAGGGTTAATCAGAAACACAGGCTGTGGTCCAGGCGAGGGATAATCAGTATCCAAACAGGGCAAGACGAGAGGGGTAATCCAAGATACACAGGCAAGAATCTGAACACGGGAAAACAGGCAAGGCAAGACTATGACTAGACTTTGACTAGAACTAGGAACTAAGGCAGGGAACTGGCTCCCTAAAGTAGCTATCGACTAACACAGTGATAAACTCTAAACAATACTCAGCCCTGAATCTGAACGTATTTAAAGTGTGTGTGATTAGTTGAAGGTAAGTGCGTAATCAGTTAAATTAAACATGGGAAATGTAGTCCAGCGTGATGTGTGACAGTCTGTGTGGTGTAAAGTGTCTATATAATGGGAGGGAGACCTCTGGTGGCAAGCTAACGGAAGTCCATGGACAGGATTCGTGACACTTATCTACTTATTAAGTAGCCTTATCTACTTCTTGTCTTATTGTTGTTGGCTTTGTATAGGGTGAGGGCTAATTGTTGTGACAAGGGGAAAATATTAAATAATATAAGGGGAAATATTACAAATGGGTTGTTGTCTTACCTCCAAGCCACACTGACTTTTTTGTCTCCAGTAAAGGAATAAAAAAAAAAATAAAAA
>NW_015555717.1:95593-99652 GCF_001515605.1 Sinocyclocheilus anshuiensis
ATTTATTTATTTATTTATTTTTAGTGCTGTCATGCAAGATATGTCCACAAATGTTTTAAGGAAACTTGATGATCCAGAAATATTTAGCCCTCAATTTAATACAATAACTAATTAATTACATATAATTAATACAACCACTTTTGCCTCAGACCACCTAAAAAATGTGTGCAGTGGTATTGTTAAAGTTCACATTTTTTAAGAAATATCCTTTCTTTCTTTAAAATAAATACTTTTAAAACTTGTTTCGCTAGCTATTTGAGTAATTAAAACATTATACGTACATTTATAATTGTATTTGTTGGCCGCCACAGAACTATCACCCGCTATTTTGTTTGGATAAAAATCCTGTCGTCACCAGCATGCTATGAATTCTGGGGTAGGGCAGGCCGCGAAGGATCCATCTGTTGATGCAATCGGCCTTCGAATGAGGCCTTCAGAGGATGCATCGTGAACTGGGACGGTCTTCATCGCACCGCCATTACGCAATCGGCTTTCAAATGCAGCCTTCGAAGGACGCAGCTTTTGAATTGGGACAGCTTTTATTGCGCAACTGTGACGCAATGTTGTGCGACACTCAATCGCCATTTATGGATGCCATAGGAATGAATGAGAAGTGCCATAAACTGAATCCCACCTGTCACAAAAAGTCAGCGACTTCTCTTATAAAACTGCATTTTTTTTCCGGAGTAAACTCTAAAAATAGTTCAATCCAAAGGTATTGTTTAGTGTAAAACATGTTGAAGATTAGCCGGTAGGCTGTCTATTCATTAAATGATAAGCTGTTTCCTCTAAAAAGCTGTTTATTCATCGTAGTGAAACCTCTCCTCCATTGACATCCATTAAAAAAACGGCCTGTGGTCTCCTTTCCCACGTACTGCCAAAGCAGAAGCATTAGCATTAGCTGTTACGCTTTTTTGGCTAAAGGTTGCAGGCTTGCCTTCTAGTGGCTTTGCAGCTAGGGACTGACATTTAAATAGGGCTTGGGTTGATGCCATTTACTGCCTGGATTGTAAAGTACCCTTGCTGGCATATAAAAAGCAGAGAATGCTTCTACTACCACTGCTCCTTATACAAAATATCTGTACCAAACAACTGGGAGTTTTAATGATGAAAAGAAATGTTATTGTGATCAGCTAAAAACAGAAATTGAGACTTTGACTAGAACTAGGAACTAAGGCAGGGAACTGGCTCCCTAAAGTAGCTATCGACTAACACAGTGATAAACTCTAAACAATACTCAGCCCTGAATCTGAACGTATTTAAAGTGTGTGTGATTAGTTGAAGGTAAGTGCGTAATCAGTTAAATTAAACATGGGAAATGTAGTCCAGCGTGATGTGTGACAGTCTGTGTGGTGTAAAGTGTCTATATAATGGGAGGGAGACCTCTGGTGGCAAGCTAACGGAAGTCCATGGACAGGATTCGTGACACTTATCTACTTATTAAGTAGCCTTATCTACTTCTTGTCTTATTGTTGTTGGCTTTGTATAGGGTGAGGGCTAATTGTTGTGACAAGGGGAAAATATTAAATAATATAAGGGGAAATATTACAAATGGGTTGTTGTCTTACCTCCAAGCCACACTGACTTTTTTGTCTCCAGTAAAGGAATAAAAAAAAAAATAAAAACGGTAGGCTGTCTATTCATTAAATGATAAGCTGTTTCCTCTAAAAAGCTGTTTATTCATCGTAGTGAAACCTCTCCTCCATTGACATCCATTAAAAAAACGGCCTGTGGTCTCCTTTCCCACGTACTGCCAAAGCAGAAGCATTAGCATTAGCTGTTACGCTTTTTTGGCTAAAGGTTGCAGGCTTGCCTTCTAGTGGCTTTGCAGCTAGGGACTGACATTTAAATAGGGCTTGGGTTGATGCCATTTACTGCCTGGATTGTAAAGTACCCTTGCTGGCATATAAAAAGCAGAGAATGCTTCTACTACCACTGCTCCTTATACAAAATATCTGTACCAAACAACTGGGAGTTTTAATGATGAAAAGAAATGTTATTGTGATCAGCTAAAAACAGAAATTGTTGCTCTTAAGGAAATCAAATTAAAACTGGAGAACATTTTTAATGATTATGTGGAAAGTCATTTTAACTGGGAGATGTGTTTTAGAGAGGCTGTAGACTTGAGAATGTAGGAAACAAAGGAATACGTCAGGACCGTGGTGGAGACATTGGAGAAAGAGGTGAAGCATTGTTTAATGAGGAGGGACAAATAATAAAATAAAAAGCTAGAACAAAGAAGTCCGGCTGTCCTCAGTGTCACTCCTGCAGCCATCACCAGCCCAGAGGCCCTCAACTGTGCACCTGCTACAAAAAAAACAGCCTAACACCCCATCTTCCAGAGATGACAGCATAGATCCACAATCAACAGAACCTGACACTGGAACCATCTACTCCAAATTACCATTTTCCAGAGAAGAAATACTGGAGACCCAGGCTGTCGACACCGCAATCCTCCACCTGAAAGCATCTGGCATTCTCCTAACTCCCAACACTGCAAACTTGAAGTACACCAGGGGCTTATTGTATCATCAGGTCCAGAAGGGAAAGAAACACTTTCAGATGTGACCCATCATTCCTGGAGCTCTGGTGGCCCAGCTGTTGTGCTGCTTCCATACACAGTAGGGCTGTCAAAATGGCTGAAAAACTAAATTCGAAATATTGTCAAAATTCGAATTATATTCGAATTTAAAATGCATAATTTCAGTTAGGGTGAAGAAAAGCTTTTGGCTTCTCTTCTGAGGCCACGAGAGGGCACATCGAGCAAAACATTACTAATGCACGTTTATTCAAAGCATAAGATAAAATGACTATCTGTGAAAAAAGTGCATAATGTTTAAAATAATGGCTTCTCTTCTGAGGCCACGAGAGGGCACATCGAGCAAAACATTACTAATGCACGTTTATTCAAAGCATAAGATAAAATGACTATCTGTGAAAAAAGTGCATAATGTGCATAATGTTTAAAATAATGTTTGTAAACCAATTATAATTAAGTTGCTTAATCAACTATAAACAAAACAGCATCATGTATGTATGCATAGTTTAATACAAAGAGCCGAACGCCAATCACACAGAGTACATTTCTCATTTAAAAACATTAGATGCAGTGGGATGGGGAAACCCCCCCTGCCCGTCCGCCATAAAGTCTTGACATACGTTTTTTTCAAAGTTAAACTTGCATTAATTTTACATGGCTTTCTAAACATGCGGCTCTTTTGTGCGAGATGCAAGTGCAACGGTGATAGATGTCCCTCTAGAAAATGTGCGAAATATATGTTCTATGTGAACGGCTTGGTTTCAGTTTTGATGTAAACAAGATCTTCTCCGTATTGATGTTCTCTTTTTCACAATATTTTTAATGAACAACACAGCAGCACCGCATCTAGTGGCTGCAACTGGATAGGCTAACAAAAACATTATAATGCAACGACACTTACATCGTCATTGCATCTCATGCCACTGATAAAGCTGCCTGACGCACTCCTAAAATTCGAATGCAACGTTTTTGTATTAGATTGTGGATTTTTATTTTAAATTCGACGAATATTCGAAATTAAAAATTTTTTTTGACAGCCCTAATACTGTCACGGGTTGCTACTATGAGGAGCACGGAATGAGGAGACCAGGAGACCAGGAGTACAAGCCAAGCAGTTTATTTACATCGCGGGGAATCACACGTAGCACAAGGGAGTTGACATTGACAATACCGGACAACACTAACTAAAAGGACTCAAACTTTTTAAACACAGGATGATGAGGGACTAAGGAGACACACCTGGGATCATTGGAAATTACACATGGGAAACACCTGGGATGAAATTAACTGAATACGCGGGAGACAGAAACTGGGTCACCGAAAAACCCACACAAAACACGGGACAGAGTCTGACATAACACCCCCCTCCGGAAGGCGTGTCCTCACGCCATATAACATCCAACGGGGAGGGGGGGTGGGCGCTCTGGAGGTCCCTCAGGACAGACACGGGACAGTGGGCCTTCGCAGTACCCCTTCGGGGCGCCATGGCTGAGCAGGGGACTCGGGGGGCCATGGTGGAG
>NW_015555717.1:99926-100053 GCF_001515605.1 Sinocyclocheilus anshuiensis
TACGGGCTTGCCACATTAACGTCCTTTGGGCTTGCCATATGCACTGCCGGCTGACTTGACTCGGGAACTACCGGCTGACTTGAGTCAGCCGCGGACGGTGGCGGACTGGGTCTGGCTCGGGGCCGGG
>NW_015555717.1:100485-100927 GCF_001515605.1 Sinocyclocheilus anshuiensis
GGCTCGGGACCGGACACTCCCCAGACACCGGAAGACACCTTCCCTCCAACTTAGTCCAGTGGTGTCTGGGAGGTCCACGGGGCGATGGTAGTTGGTCCCGAGCCAGAACAGCTGATTAAGGACGGCGTCCTCTAAAGCCGTCACCACGGCGAGCTTGCAGAACTGCCTGGCGTACTCGTAGAAGGGGAGTTCTTAGTGGGATATGGCGAGGAAACGAGCAGCGATCTCCATGCCGCGGGGGAGAAAAACCAGGAAACAAAAAACTTTCAAAAAACGGGAAAAAATAAAAACGAGGAGAAGGGGCGCTGCTTACTTTTGTTTTTTGGGTCCGGTATTCTGTCACGGGTTGCTGCTGTGAGGAGCACGGAACGAGGAGACCAGGAGTACAAACCAAGGAGTTTATTTACATCGCGGGGAATCACACGTAGCACAAGGCACAAGG
>NW_015555717.1:101416-103494 GCF_001515605.1 Sinocyclocheilus anshuiensis
GAGGAGCAGGCACAGCAAAGCGCTTTCGAGTAGCTGGCACTGGAGTAAGCTCTGGGGCTGGCGCCGACACTGGAGCGAGCTCTGGGGCTGGAGCCGACACTGGAGCCTCATGAACGCATGGCGGGCTTGCCATATTATCGCCCTACGGGCTTGCCACATTAACGTCCTTTGGGCTTGCCATATGCACTGCCGGCTGACTTGACTCGGGAACTACCGGCTGACTTGAGTCAGCCGCGGACGGTGGCGGACTGGTTCTGGCTCGGGACCGGACACTCCCCAGACACCGGAAGACACCTTCCCTCCAACTTAGCCCAGTGGTGTCTGGGAGGTCCACGGGGCGATGGTAGTTGGTCCCGAGCCAGAACAGCTGATTAAGGACGGCGTCCTCTAAAGCCGTCACCACGGCGAGCTTGCAGAACTGCCTGGCGTACTCGTAGAAGGGGAGTTCTTAGTGGGATATGGCGAGGAAACGAGCAGCGATCTCCATGCCGCGGGGGAGAAAAACCAGGAAACAAAAAACTTTCAAAAAACGGGAAAAAATAAAAACGAGGAGAAGGGGCGCTGCTTACTTTTGTTTTTTGGGTCCGGTATTCTGTCACGGGTTGCTGCTGTGAGGAGCACGGAACGAGGAGACCAGGAGTACAAACCAAGGAGTTTATTTACATCGCGGGGAATCACACGTAGCACAAGGGAGTTGACATTGACAATACCGGACAACACTAACTAAAAGGACTCAGACTTTTAAACAGGATGACGAGGGACTAAGGAGACACACCTGGGATCATTGGAAATTACACATGGGAAACACCTGGGATGAAATTAACTGAATACGCGGGAGACAGAAACTGGGTCACCGAAAAACCCACACAAAACACGGGACAGAGTCTGACAAATACCCAGGCATCCGAAAGACATCACGGAAGGGTGAAGACTCTCCTGAGAGTCATGGAAGTCGCCTGGGGGCCATCCATCCAGAGGGATGTCTGGGAGTTCGTGGGCGACTGCGATCGATGTAGGAGGAAGGAGAGGGCAGGGGCAGCAAGGGGCCAACAGAGTTCACAATCTCCAAAACCATCATCATTCTTCTATTCCTACCACTCTACCTACCCATTCAGCACAGCCAGAAGCAAGGAGGTGCCAGGAAGGACTACATACCAGGGAGACTGGGTATAATGTGTACCAGGGAGGATCAGCTCTACCTGTCCTGGGTTACCCAGTCTGGTGGAGAATCCCTCCTCTTTTTGGTGTCTCCTCTGCCTCCTCCCTTTACCTTGTGCCTAGGTGGGAAGGCCAGGTTTTACCTAACTTATTACAAAGACAATTTTATACACACCGGAGGGGAAACCCACAATATGGACGTAGGCTGGGGAGGGGGTCTATGTGACAGTGCCACATGAGGGATATGTTTTAACTGCTCTGCATGTAACAGTACATTTGTGTATCAGAGTTTTAAATGGTTTTACATGTTTCCCTGTCCATTTGAACCCCTCTTAAAGGAGACCTATTATGCCCCTTTTTACAATATGTAATATAAGTCTCAGGTGTCCCCAGAATGTGTCTGTGAAGTTTCAGCTCAAAATAGCCCACAGATCATTTATTATATAATTTCGCAAATGCCTATTTTGAGTGGAAGCAGAAACACGCTGTTTTTTGTGCGTTGTCTTTTTAAATGCAAATGAGCTGCTGCTCCCTGCCCCCTTTTCCAGAATAGAGCTGCACCATTACAGCTTGTACCTGCTAAAAAACATCTGTTTTGGTTCTGATTATCATGTTTATCCCGCTGAAATCATGTGTTTTAAACCATATTAGTGTAAACTTCTGATATACAGTTTTCTGAGTGCACACATCTGAAGCACACGGACAGAAAGCGGCTGTCACAACATGTGAGCAGGGCAGGACTTAGGGGGTGGGGGCCCCTGTGCTTGAGGTTATGTTTGGGCCCTATACCTACACTACAAATGCCCTCAAATAGAACATCAGTATGGAGTAACACAAAATACACAAACATATGCATTGAGGCTCATAAATAGTACACTTAATATGCAACATGTCTAGGCTATAGCTGCAAGCATATATAT
>NW_015555717.1:103727-110227 GCF_001515605.1 Sinocyclocheilus anshuiensis
GCTGCAAGCAGCGATTACTGGGAGTACTTTAAGGCCTTTAATGTGGTATGATTTTAGGGTCTAGGCCAACCTGGATGAATGGCTCACAGTAAAACACATCCAAAATGGAGAATAGTCTCACAGACAAACACACATACACTGAAATGAAATTATTAAACTAGTATATTAATGCTCAATAAGCATGCTTACCCACACACATACACAGACATACATGCTCACACATTTTGTTGCAGATATAGATATTTGAAATAAATGATAGGTGACGAAAAACGATATGTCTGTATGAACAAAATGGTAAACTTTGACTTAATGTGATTTTAAATGTTATAACAGTGATTTTATGTCTAAGCATGAATCCATAAGCAAACCTATGAACCTGTTTTAGTGCGTTTAATTAGCCCATTAGTGGTCTTCCACTGCCATCTAGTGGTTATAACTGCAATTTCATGCAATTTCTCATACAACACTGTGTTTTTAATCTTTATAACTATTATAGTGTTATGTTTTTGCCCAATCTCTCTTAAATTTTGCATGCTTGTTTAGAATGAAATTATGCATCATTTTACACAGTTTTGAGAAGTTGTGGGCTTTCTTTTAGGATTTATAGGCCTTTGGGTACACTATGTAAAGAATATATTATAAAATGACCGGTTTATAGTTGTCCAAATGAAAATGTTCAACATTTTTTTGATAATTGTTGATCTAGAGAGTCCAGAGAATTGTACTGCAGTGGTTTTATTGATTTTGATTTAAAAACCTAGGACTAGTTCACAAAAGTAGTTTTTTAAAATAATATCAAACATTTAAAGAACAGTTGGATTGACAGCAGTGGTCCAAGAGGCAAAGTTGTTCAGAATGAGGAGATATAACATAAGATATTAAGATCTAGTGTTTGTGTGAATATATGAGCATTACAGTATGTGAATACTGTAGACTTGAGCGCAAATGGAGAAAAACTAACTTGGACGTTTTTTTTAGAATTGCGTGGAAAAACAGTATGTCCAGCTATAGATAGTCTCTAAAAGCTGCCAGGGCCGAGCATATCCACAAACTCATAGAAAGCGTCCCGTTGTTAATACACTGAGTTCTCGTGAGGTCTATTCATCATTATAAAGCTATGGTTATGAGGGCAGGGTCAGTGCTAAGTGGGAGCTAGGCTGGCCACCCAGCGTTGCTGATCAAAAACAGGGCAATGAGTATAATTCCTTTCAGCTGCATTTTTGGCAACATTATCTGTATTCATAGCAGCCGCTGGCTTACATTGTTCACATTACTGAGTGTCTAAAGGACTGATTTTACTTCCAAGTTTTAAGTAAACTTGCAAAAATAAAACGATAAACCTTTACTTGGCTAGTTAACTGAAATAAAACGATCAACTGCACATACATCTGCTGAATCGTAACTTGAACGGTGGTGTCGCGCTGACGATGTCAACATCCAGGTAGGCACACCCAGGGCACGCGATTCATACGCCCACAGTGGGTTATGATTGGTCGACTGACAGGCTCAAATCTGATTGGCTAAAGAGTACGTGTGTCCCGCGTGGAAGGAGTTCGCTGCCAGGAAAGTCTCAAAAATACACCCCAAAAAATCCAAGGCGATTCACATTCACAGCCCATGATAAACTCGTGAATTTTAAACATTCAAAAATGTTGTACACAGCTGTACATGTGTGAATTGTGTTTTGCATTTGTGAAACGTATTTTATGAATATATATTCTTATTTTGTGCACGTGAATTGGTTTTTTTGAATATGTATATTTTTTTCGTGCACATGAATTATTTCTCATGCATGTGAATTGGGTTACGCATGTGTGCATAGCGTCTTTTTTTGCGTGAATTATTATTGAGATCATTCTGGCTCCATACGATCTCCATGAAACTTTGCATGCTTGTTAAGTCATCTGACACATATTTTCGTAAAGTTTTGAGTTTTCGTTTAGGTTTTACAGGCCTTTGGGTATATTTGGCCACGCCCCTTTTCTAAATGACCCCGTTAAATCTAACTAAAGAACAAAATTCTAATTTTTTTTATAATTATTCATCTAGAGAGTCCAGAGAATATTAATGCAGTGGTTTGATCGAGATTGAGCGAAAAACCTAGGACTAGTTTGCAAAAGTAGGTTTTTAACATATTTGTGAATATGTAATGAACAATTTTATTGACAGCATTAGTCCCAGAGGCAAAGTTGTTCAGAATGAGGAGATCAATCATATGATATGAAGATCTAGTGTTTGTGTGAATATATGAACATGTTCTACAATTTGAGGTCATTTTCTATAGAAATATTGTGTTTTTGAGGCGTTTTTTTACTGTTGTAGTGCCACCTATGGTCTGATATAAATTAAACTTTGCATGCTTGCAAAGTTTTTGGGTATATTTGGCCACGCCCCCCTTTTTAAATGAGCCCGTTATAGATAACCAAAGACATTTTGTTGATAATTATTGATCTGGAGAGTCCAGAGAATATTACTGCAGTGGTTTGATCGAGATTGAGCGAAAACCTAGGACTAATTTGCAAAAGTATGTTTTTAACATAATTGAAAATATTTATTGAACGATTTGATTGACAGCAATGGTTCTTGAGGCAAAGTTGCTCATTATAAGGATATCTATCAAATGATATGCATATTGTGTGGATGTGTTAAACCCAACGTGATTACAGAGCCATACAACTCGATAGCACCAACTAGTGGCCGATTTCTTTCAAAATTCTTACAGACCTCTAGGGCCAGGAGTCGAACATGCCCACCGAGTTTCGTTCCGATCGACCTCCGTTAACCATGTCAAATAGGTGCTTAAATTGTTTGGCCAATGGCGGCCATGTTTTTTGAGATACTCGAATGTCCTCATAGACATTTGTGCCACTTTGGACAAAGACACTGCATACCAATTTTCAAGTCGATCGGACCAACGGTTGCGCAGTTATATTTGTTTTTTATGGTTTTTCCATCTTAAGTGGCAGAGCTGCACAAATTTTTTTTTTATTTGACCAAAGATTGAGATCATACACATGTGTACCAAGTTTGGTGAAGATACCTCATTCTGTTCAAGAGTTATACTACAATTAGCTATTGTCTAACGTTATCATAGAATATGTTTTTGCATGCTGTTGCACACGAAAATCGAAATTTCAATGGGTTTTTTTTTATGATTATTACTACTCAGTGACCAGAGAATATTTCTGCAGTGGTTTGGTTCCGATCGGGCGAAAAACCTAGGACTAGTTCGCAAAAGTAGGTTTCGGACTTAATTAAATTTTGAGGAAAAACCATGCGTCTTAGAGCAAATCCGTCTGATTACACTTTTGTTTGTGTTGACCCAAGGATTGCAACGATGTAAAATGTTTGAGTCTATGACAAACGGTGTACGAGCTAGAGCCAAACATTTCTGAAATGTTTTTTTGCGCTGTAGCGCCCCCTTTAGTCCGATTGGGGCGAGTCTTTGGATCTGAGTAGCGAGCAATACTATGTAAGGAAAAAGGGAAAATTAACTCTTTTATTTTAGCTCAGGTTTTCAGAGGGGGAATCGAATCTGAAGATTCAAGATCAACCTGATTGAACTGATTCCAAAATTGATAGTTTACACTTTATCAACGGTCGTCCAGCGAGACGTTAACATCAGTATATCTTACCAGTTTGAATATTTGTACTATCCCTTGGCCAAAGGCTAATACATGCTTTTGATAATTTATAAGCTACGAGCTAGGAAACTAAGATCTGGGCAGAGTTTAACTTCGAAAATTCATGACACAAGACAATAATTCTTATAATGAAAGAATAGTTTATTGGCTATTCTAGATTACATTAAACTAAACTAATGAAAACACACACACACACACATACGGTTGAAAGGATTTTAACGGAGTTCTGAGGAAGTTCCCAAAGTTCTAACACTCGTTTTCTACGAGTTCTTTAAATTCAACCTGAGAAAACTCATAAAGCAGAGATTTGTCTTATCGTTACTTGCTTAATTAGTTCAGCACCCGTTCAGCACGAGATGAAAAGATTTTACTTGTTACTTGCGTTTTAGCTGGAAAGCTGAATTGAGTTTCCTTGTTGGCTGCTTTAGGGAATCCCAGCGCATTTGATTGGTTGCTGATCTGGCATCTGGATGACGTAGTTTCTGGGGATGCCCTCCTGATGAATGGGGTTTCCAGGTGATGCAGAGGCTTTGGCAGTTCTTCTGAAAGAGTCTGAGTTTGTAAGACTTTAGGCTTTTGAAGATCTCTGGCAGTCACAAAGTTTCAACTGAAGTGTTTGAGTTCTGAAGTCTCACTCGCGTGATGTTACAGCATGTGAGCGCTTTGTAGCGCGGTCACCAAGGCGAAAAGCCAAAGGTCTAGAGCGAGAGAGAGCAAGCGAGCAAGCCACGAGGGCTTTGTGTCCATTTTTAAGCAGGCTGATTTTGGTCCGCCCCACGACGCGATCTTCCAATCGACTTGTTGCAAGGCGGATAGTGCATACATTAACCTGATGCTTCAATTTATCATATGGGGAAATATCTCTGCGAAGATTTGGTTGATACTTATAAAAAGGGTTGTAATTATGCGTATGATACCGAAAATCAATCTTTCATTCATACTAAGTTATTGCTAATGACACGAGCTTCCATTTAACATCAAACATCAGGTATTTTGCATACTCATTAATAACCTTTCCTACTAAAAAGGGTTATACAGCATTGATTAAACTTCATAGGTTACAGGAAACACATCGAACATATATAAGACATAAAACATATTATTTGTGAATATAGTTGCCCTTTTATACTTTTAAATGATTGTGTTTTGAGTTGTCTGTGTAAGTTTGCGTGTGTTCCTCTGTTGCAACGACCAGAGCGAGGTTCTGTTGGAATGCAGGATGTGATGGGAATCATGTGTTAGTCACGTATAGATCCCGTGTTTGCAGGCCTGAGGGTATGATTAAATTACTCGTCCTTTTCCTGTTGGATATAATAGTTCCATATATTGTGCGATCACAAGACATCACGAGGTATCTATAGGTTATAGTCCTGATACAAAAGATCTCTGTTATCTCCTGATTGGTTTAGTTTTTCATCACTCCTCGGAGTAGATGACGACAAGACTGACAGGAAGTCGACCCAGAATATTGGAGTCATGTGATGGGGTGATTAGTTTAGACCTCATGATGGTTGATTCAATGGCGTATCAGTGTCCGTTCATGATAGAAATCCTACAACTACTACAGGTATACTACCAAGTTTCAGCTCTCTAGGCCTTACGGTTTGGGCTGCATGATCAGTTTTACCGGAGAATAATAATAATAATAATAAAAAAAATCCTTACAATTACAATATGGTTTCAGCACTACGTGCATGAACCCCTAATAATAAAAATCTTAACAATTACAAGAGGGTTTCACCTCTACGTGCTTGAACCCCTAAAAATCCAGAGATGTTGGCTTATTAGTATTATAAAAGTTATTGTCATATCTGTGTCCTCTTATGTCAGGTTCTTATTTAATCAATAAATTCCATAAAATAAAAAGACATGCTGGCTATTAACAATCAAATGAAATCACTATTAACAAAATTCATAGATGGATTGTGCATAAATGTTGTTTAATATATCATTTTAATGTAGAAATATTCAATGATTGCAAAAATTAAATAAGCTACTCTTTTAAATATGAAAGTACAACCGCCAGTAGGTGGCAGCAAGTGACTGTCTGAATGAGTGAGTTGAATGAACTGATTCGTTTAAAAAGCTGATTTATTTAACTTTGCAAACGACTCTACTTATAGCCTGATTGAATCATTTGCTGGTCCGTGTAATGCTGAGGAACAAAACACTGTTGTTCGGAGACGCAGCGGTTCTGCTGTTTGTTCTATTTTCTTTCTGACGGAGCAAAGCGGAATTTTGTGTCTGAAAGTTACTCTGGAAGTTGTTGTTTATTGTACATTTGGGATCGTGCAGATATTCGAGAAAAAAAACCAGGACTCTTGTTTGTGTGATAGGCTAAGTCCTATATCACAGGCATAGCAATGTTATAAAAACAGAAACTCATTAAAATGCTTTTTTTTTAAAATCGTTTTGATGACATTTCTTCCCCACTATGTGTAATGGCAGTAAGACGAGAGAGAGCGCTCAAAACTCATCAGATGATCGCATAATTTAGTGGAACATTAATATAGTAATATAGAATCATCCTCTGTAAAGAAATGAGGTGTGAACATATCATTATCTTGTGCGCTCTTTGGGGCTAAAGGCTTAATGGAGCTGTTTAAAGTAGCTATGTGATAACAAATAACAAACTGCAGACGCGATTCAATGTGTGTCCTTATTATATGTGAAATAATGATAAATACCAGTTTATGCTGTTTGATTGTGGCCTTGAAGGTCATAGTTTTAAGCTGTAGCCCCGGCTGGCCCGTTTAGATCTTGCGTGCGCAGTGGAAATGCGGCTAATAATTTCTGAATTCTGACTGGCATATAACGAACAAATCAAACAAACGTAAACGGGCAAAGGCGGGGCCC
>NW_015555717.1:111351-119348 GCF_001515605.1 Sinocyclocheilus anshuiensis
AAACAGAAACTCATTAAATTGCTATTTTTTATTTAAAATCATTTTGATGACATTTCTTCCCCAATATGTGTAATGGCAGTAAGATGCGAGAGTGTGTTCAAAACTCATCAGATGATCGCATAATTTAGTGGAACATTAATATAGTAATATAGAATCATCCTCTGTAAAGAAATGAGGTGTGAACATTAGAGAATTTATCATTATCTTTCTAAATGTGCGCTCTTTGGGGCTAAAGGCTTAATGGAGCTGTTTAAAGTAGCTATGTGATAACAAACCAATCGGTGCAGACGCGATTCAATGTGTGTCCTTATTATATGTGAAATAATGATAAATACCAGTTTATGCTGTTTGATTGTGGCCTTGAAGGTCATAGTTTTAAGCTGTAGCCCCGGCTGGCCCGTTTAGATCTTGCGTGTGCAGTGGAAATGCGGCTAATAATTTCTGAATTCTGACTGGCATATAACGAACAAATCAAACAAACGTAAAGTGCAAAGGCGGGCCCATGGGCTGCAGCCCACTCAAGCCTAATGGTAAGTCCAGCCATGCATGCGAGTACTAAACTAAATTCTCAATCACACACAAGTTAAAAATACACATGCGTTACAAAAACAGTTGGTTATGTCTGTGAAGGTAAACAGCTGGGAAATAAGTCAGAGAGTCAGTCAGAAAGAGCTTTATTGCCAAGTATCCATCACACCCATGTAGCATACAAGGAATTTGTTTTAGTGTCACAAGCTTCCAGTACACAGAGACAACAGAAACACACAGATAATAAAAATAAGATGTGAATAATATACACATGCATAAATATAAATAAACCACAAAAAAGAATACATAGTATCTACAGGTGTGCTATAGACAGAATAGGAATAGAATAAAATAAAATAAAAATAAAAAATAAGTTGTAGGGATGTACTAGGATTTAGGGTAATAAATAAGTATAAGGTTCACGAGTTCACACTTACATATAATAAACAGAGTAAAGGTTATGCATATTTGGCGTGCTGTCCGGGGAGAGGGCTCCGAGCTCGGTAATTCCTCCCGAACCCGGGGTACTCCCCCTGTCCGGGGAGAGGGGTCCGAGCTCGGCATTTAGCCCGGACCCAGAGCTCTCCACCCGTACTGGGGTAGGAACGGGCCGATGGTGAGGAGTCGGGGTGGTGGAGGGATGCTGGAAAACTGCAGAGAGAATGAAGGTAAGGCGGTTTAGCTCTTTATAGAGGTTCTCTCGAGCTGATAGGATAGGTGATATAATTGCTGACGAATAATTGCCCGGGTTAATTATCTGAACGTGCTCCTCCCGAACTTTGTTAATAAAACATAATTTCACGAGTTCACACTTACATATAATAAACAGAGTAAAGGTAATGCGTATTTGGCATGCAGTCCGGGGAGAGGGCTGCGAGCTCGGTAATTCCTCCCAAACCCGGGGTACTCGCCATGTCCGGGGAGAGGGGTCCGAGCTCGGCATTTAGCCAGGACCCAGAGCGCTCCCCCCATAAATGCAATTAGCGTGGGACAGCAGCCAGAGTGAGGCGTTGATAACCCCCCAAAACTTGCAGAGCTTAAGGTTGGTGGGGTGCTGGACATCGCTTGGAATAGAATCATTGCGGTGGTATCTGGTAAGAGAATGTGGCTTCTGCAGAAGCTGGCACTGCTGCGGCATCTGAAAAGAGAATGTGACTTCTGTGGAAGCGTGTACTGCTGTGGCATCTGGAAAGAGAAAGTGGCTTCTGCAGAAGTGGGTACTGCTGCGGCATCTGAAAAGAGAATGTGGCTTCTGCGGAAGCGGGTACTACTGTGGCATCTGAAAAGAGGAAGTGGCTTCTGCGGAAGTGGGTACTGCTGTGGCAACTGAAAAGAGAAAGTGGCTTCTGCGGGAGAGGGCCCTGCTACGGCATCTGAAAAGAGAATGTGGCTTCTGCGGGAGCGGACACTGCTATAGCATCTGAAAAGAGAAAGTGGCTTCTGCGGAAGCGGTCACTGCTACGACATCTGAAAAGAAAACTCCTGTGGGAGTGGGTACTGCTACGGCATCTAAAAAGAGAAAGTGGCTTCTGCGGAAGGGAGCAGTGCTGCGGCAGTGGGAAGTAAAGATATGGGCTCCTGCGGGAGCGAGTACTGCTGCAGTATCTGAAAAGAGAAGGAAGCTTCTGTGGAAGAGAGTACTGCTACGGCATCTGAAAAGAGAAGGAGGCTTCTGTGGAAGCGGGTACTGCTGCGGCATCTGAAAAGAAAACTCCTGCGGAAGTGGGCACTGCTGCGGCATCTGAAAGGAGAAAGTGGCTTCTGCGGAAGCGAGCACTGTTACTGCATCTGAAAAGAGAAAGAGGCTTCTGTGGAAGTGTGCACTGCTGCGGCAGTAAAAGCAGGGATGTTCGGCTGGGGGTGAATTCTGAATTCTTGAATTCTGTCATAAAGAAATTGGCAAATATTAAAGATTAAATGGACATTTTAATTAAGTGTTGTTTAAACTGCACCTGCCAAGATCTGTGTACAGATGTTGTTAGCCACTGGGGGTGGCTCCGAGGCGACAGCATATAGTGAGACGGGCAGTGATGTTGCTGTGAAAAGAGAATATTGTGATTTTGGATGAAGTAGATAGCTGTGAGGGAGAGGAGCAGGGGCTGCGATTGTCAGTGGAGGCAGTCTCACGCTCAACTCGACCTCTGGGCTAGTGTCTGCTATGGGAGCTGGAGGCCACTGAAAAGGAAAAAGGGGTTAGAAGTAACAGGAGGAAAAGACTGGGATGTGAGGGCCTGTGTTGCAAGCTGAAGCAGCTTCGGGCTTTCTTCAGCCGCTGTAGGCCGTGGGAAAGGGGAGTGGTTTGTGATATCCTGAAGAGCCTGTGTAGCCTGCATCGCTAGCAGAGGCAGCCTCGCGCTAGAGTCTGCTACGGGACCTGGAGGTCGCTTAAAGGAAAAAGGGGCTATTAGAAAAGACTGAGATGCATGGGCTTGTGTTGCAAGCGGAAGCAGCTTCGCGCTTTCTTCAGCAGCGGTATGCCGCGGGAAATGGGAGTGGTTTGTGACATTTGGCAGGACATGCTGAAATGCCTATGTAACTTGCAGTGTTGGCAACTTGGCAATTTGTTGCTAGATTTAGTATTTTCTCAGACTACCCTAGCAACTTGTTTTTCAAAGCGCCTAGCAACAAATGTAGTTATTTTAAAAATTTATTTGGCAGCTTTAACCCTTTAAAACCGGATGTGTCGGTGCCGACACAATTAACCATGCTGTATTCATATTATCATAACTCACCAACCGTTTGCACTATGAAAAAAAATCCAATTGCTCCCGATAGTAGACAACTTGCGCTTTATGACAATATATGGCTTAATATGGTAATTGCATGCTTTCCATCAGCGAATCACAGTGGCTTTCGGGGAGAGCGGGAAGGACGGATTTGAAGCAGGAGATACGGAGCGCAGCAGGTTAGAGTTTGAGAGTGCAAAATATAATTAAAAAACGGACAAAAACATGGCGAAGAAAGGTTTTACAAGAGAGGAGGCGATTGATTTGATCTTTGATGACACCTGGGAAGAGGCTGAGCATGACTCTTCAGACCCAGAGTCTGTGTATTTAGACATTGAGGAGGCGTATGCTGCTGTTGATCCAGACGTGGATTGGTAAGTGAAGCTTATGTTTCTTTCTGATGAATGTATGAGAAATGTGAGTAAAATAGTCACAGACTCCGTGTTTCAGTTTGAAATACCACTGTTTCACACACTTATGTGGTATATGTGCATTTATATGCACATGCGTATAAGTGCCTATGTGCATGCATGCGTTCATGTTTGCTCGTGTATGTGTGTGCGTGCGTGTGCATGCATGCATTTATGTTTGTGCGTATAACGTGCATGCACATATCTATGTGTGTGTATGTGTGTGTGTGCGTACATGCATGCATGTGTGCATATGTTTATTTGTTTGTTTGTGTGTGTGAATGTGTGCATGTGTATATCTGTATGTTTGTTTGTGTGAATGTGTGCATGTGTATATATATGTATGTGTGTATAGGTGAGTGTGCATGTGTATGTGTGCGTGTGTGTATGCGAATGTGTGTGTATGCATGCATTTATGTGTATATCTGTATATTTGTGTATGTGTGTACGTGCATACATGCACATGTACTGTATGTGTGTGTGAATGTGTGTATATGAGTGTGTGTGCATGTGTACATGCATGTCTTTGTGTAAAAATGAAGCTGTTGGTCACTGCAATGTCCAGGAAGTGCTGGAAAATTGTCCCTCACTTTTGGCAGATCCATCACACCCATGTAGAGAAGCATACCTGTGTACTTATTTATTTCTTCAGGGTATACATCAGCCCATGTGAATTTCCTACCCCTCTCCAGATTACTCACCACATTCTTGTTCATGAATGTGATGCGGGACTACGCTTACAGTTAGACAGGAACTGCTTCAGAGAGCACCACATTTAAATGACGGGATTGAAGGATCCAAAAACGCTTGGAGAACTGGGGTAAAACAAATGGCTCCTGAGTGAAAACTTTGCAATCCAGTGTCCCAAAAAGACCTTTTTTAAGACTGAGGCATTAGATTCTTTCTTTCATGAGTTTTCTGATTTTTTTCTAAATAAAAAGCCGTAAAATGTCTTCCCGTTTTTAAATTTTTTGTCTATTTAAATTCTATTTACTAACTCACCACACACAATAATGTACAATAACTGTAATTTCCTGAAAGCCAATCATTTTCTGAAAAAAAATGACACACACTTGAAGATACCACATTGTGTTATAATTGTATACTCAAACAACCAAAATTAGTGAAAACGGCCTATTTTAGCGTTAGGTTCTAAAGGGTTAGAAAGTAATAAAGTGATAAAAGGCATACATTTCCTCTTAACCACACAAAAAGAAAAGTATTGAAATAGCTCACCAGCCGAGCGGCACATCAGCTGGTTTTGTAACCTATGTTAATCATTTACTGTTATCCACTGTGAAACTTTCCTTTCCACTATTGATCTTATCTACAAAACAAAAATTAATCTTACCCATCTTATCCATCCATCTATCAAAATGCAATGTGTAATTTAAATACAGGTAAAATGCTGGTGAAAAATATGTACATTTTGAATAATTTCAGTGAGTATTCTATGCACTTGCGTCGTGGTTGCATAATGACATTAACATTCAATGATGTTGCGACATTATTTAAAGACTCCAGCAACAAATGACCTGCCTTTGGTGATTTTACATGAAAATTATTTGGCAACACTGGTGGCCTGCGCCGCTAGCGGAGGCAACCTCGCTCTAGCGTATGCTACGGGAGCTGGAGGCCCGGCTGCATACAGCGCTGCGGCAGGAAGAGCCACGGTGAAAAGCTGAGCCGAAGCAGGAAGCGAGTGAGATCTGGGGTGCGGCCGGCCCAGGCTTGCTGAAGGCCTGCTGCTGCGACCCAACACTCAGGGAGAGCCGGATCTTGTGCGGGAGAATGGGGGTATCGAACGCGGCGAGTTCGAGGCCTTGAGAGCTTTGCACGATCTATTGGCTGGAGTGGATTTGGGTGTGAGGTTGGCTGATTTGCAGGGTGATGAATAGATCGTACAGATCTGCTTTTTCACCCTCCGTGAGAACTGTGCGTCGGAATTAATCAGCGCTTGCCTCCGGCTTAAAACTATCCAATCAGAGGAATTTTTGGCTCGGCCGAATGATAGAAGAATGCCGGGGAAGAAATTGGAAGTGTCTCCGGTGTAGGTGAGGGTAGGCCTCTGTGTCATGGAAAACGTATGGCTGGTCGAGCAGAGCGGCGGCCGCGATCATGCTGGAAAACTGCAGAGAGAATGAAGGTAAGACGGTTTAGCTATTTGTAGAGGTTCTCTCTCTCGAGCTGATAGGATAGGCGATATAATTGCTGACGATGAATTGGCTGGGTTAATTATCTGAACGTGCTCCTCTCGAACTTTGTTAATAAAACATAATTTATTGCACATACTTTTATTGCACAATGGGAGAACATTAACTGTTCATGAGGTAGATTGCCTGAGGAAAGAAATTGTTCTTGTGCCTGGCTGTCCTGGTATTCGGTGCTCTGTAACGCCAAACAGATGGAATTTTTGGGGTGCATTCGTTGGGAAAAAATCTTGGGAGAAACCAGGCTCAGTGGGGGGGCCAGTTCTCCTCTGGCCAGACAAAACCAGCATGGCGTGGTTTAATTCCAGGCTGCAACACAGGTGCAGAGGACTTGTCTGGTTCCCGTGGTCTTGTGCCGATGGTCATCGAGGTGATGAGGTCTTCGCAGGGGATCTGTCTCTGGGGCGCATCTAGTTGACATGGTATGCTTAAAAAGTGCATATAGCTGCTAATTGTATTTGTTGTTTGTTGATTTTCAAATATAAACCTTGTTGAAATGTTTTCAGTGTGTGTATCAGTTCTTTTTGAACCTTTTCATTCACTATAACCGTAATTTTAAAGAAATTTTCATAGCATTCAATCCCTATCTGGCAGGGGTGCAGAATTCGGCACAACACCGGCATCCCCACATATATTTTTTTTAAAGCCACAATCAGCTGATGAGATATGTCACGTGGAATCCCTGCAAAGTTCAGGTGAACTCTTGTGAGAGTAAAACACGAGAACCAAACACTTATGACAGGGCAATACATCAATGGGGGAAACATTACATTCAGGGGTGGACTTAACCAATAAGCAAAGTAAGTGGCAGCTTAGGGCCCCGGGGAATCAGGGGGCCCTATCTGATATTGGTGAAACATGTCTGGCAAACACTCCAGTGTGTATTTGTGTTGTAGAGGGCGTCAAATGTTCATATTTACAGCGTGTTTTGCAGTGTTGAGCAATGTAATCAATCACAGACATATCTGATGATTTTCTGAACGCAAGGTGTTTAAAATAAAGTGTTACCGATAATTTATCTAGACATATGACTGTTCTATTTAACTCTTTAATCTTATTGTACTTGTTCATTCAGATTATCATGTCGCTCAGAGATATCGGCCGTTAGCATACCTCACGGTCACATATTCGCCAGTCTTGGTTATTAGACAGAGGTAATTGACTAATACTTTAGATGGCCGCTCCTATGCTTGCTCATTCTAAAAGTACTTTTGTTTAGTCCCCATAGATCTGTACACACTTGAATAAAGCAACATTATCTCTAGTCAGAGGTCACGACCACTACTACGATATAAGCTGACCAACATTACTTTATCTGATAGTAGCTTTGGTTTGGTCATGCCATGGTTTCCTATGCACACTTAGCTAGAGTAACATAACAGTAAACAGAGGTTTGGCTCACCCTATTTAGATTGGTCGAACAACATCCAGTTGACCTAAATGGAAATTCCCTTTTAGCCCTTACAGTCTAAGTACACTTGAACTAATACCAAGTGTTAGCCGGATCTCTAAAGATACAGTTGGCGTGCCCTATGCTCCATCTCAACTGGATTTTAGTTACTAACCTGATGCAGAAATGCGGTAACAAGGATACAACGTAATCTACTAGAGTCAATAATTTCAGAGTAAGTCAGAATAAAATCAAATGTAACAATTTATTATCAGTCAGGTAAATATATATTACCGTATTGGCCCGAATATAAGACGACCCTGATTATAAGACGACCCCCCTTTTTCCAGATGCACCTTTTGGAAAAAGGCTTTTTAAAAACCAAATCTTGTTTTTTCTCAGTAAAACACATTTTGTCTTCAATTATTTTCATATTGCATATTTTTCCTATTTAAATTTTTGTTTTGAAAGTATGGTAAAAACTGGTAAAATGTACCAACAATCACATTTTAAAAATATACACTTTTTGATAGACCATTAACAAAAAAAAGAAGCAGGTAGCCCATCTGAATTATGACATTTAGGCTATCCATCTAATAGTAGCCTACCAAAATCTAATTAACAGTAGAAGTTAAATCTTACTGTAGTCTTCAAATCTGGGTACTGTCTTACGTTTTAAAATCACAAAGGGAGTTTGGTCCCATCAGGCTAACGTGACAGTCACGACTCATGC
>NW_015555717.1:122819-131415 GCF_001515605.1 Sinocyclocheilus anshuiensis
AAAACAATAGAAATAGAAACTGGCACATTGCAAAACATTCTGAAAAAAAAAAAAATGAATAAAGCGATACAATAACATCACTAAAATACAGTGCGATGATGCTTCATCACCGGTTTTATGCCAAGTCAAAAAGATAAGTTTTTAGCTTGGACTTAAAACACAAAGAAGGAGCAGATCTAATAAAAATGGGCAAGTCATTCCAGAGTCTGGGGGCATTTATAACAGTGCAATTTATATTTTTAGTTGACTAAATCTTGTTAATGCGATTCTGGCAACACTTTGTAATAACTTTCATTAATAAATCATTAACAAACATTATGTAATGCTTAACGGATCGTTAGTTAACTCATTGCCATTGACGTGTTATCTCGTCTTTTAGAAGAAAACGCTTCCCCGCCAAAGACGAGTTTTTACGGCTTTCCGTGTTTTCACTGTTATACACTCGGGGCGCTATTACTCATCTTCTGAACGAGTACAAAACCTCCCGAACAAAAACACACGTGAACAGGACGGAGAAACCAGCGATCTCTTATGTAAACAGATGCATATGAAAAATAATGCGATCATCAGCAATAGACAGCGAATATAAGACGACCCTGATTATAAGACGACCCCCCCTTTTTCCAGATGTACCTTTTGGAAAAAGTCTTTTTAAAAAACAAATCTTTTTTTTTCTCAGTAAAACACATTTTGTCTTCAATTATTTTCATATTGCATATTTTTCCTATTTTAATTTTTGTTTTGAAAGTATGGTAAAAACTGGTAAAATGTACCAACAATCACATTTTAAAAATATACACTTTTTGATAGACCATTAACAAAAAAAAGAAGCAGGTAGCCCATCTGAATTATGACATTTAGGCTATCCATCTAATAGTAGCCTACCAAAATCTAATTAACAGTAGAAGTTAAATCTTACTGTAGTCTTCAAATCTGGGTACTGTCTTACGTTTTAAAATCACAAAGGGAGTTTGGTCCCATCAGGCTAACGTGACAGTCACGACTCATGCAGCTTTTGTTTTTACTCACGATCTTTACAACACGCATTACATTACGTATTTCATGGCACACTCATTTTATGCGTATTTGGCGCCACCTATTGTTGTGGGTGTATTATTGACATGTCAAAGTCTAGACCCTGAATATAAGACGACCGCGTTTTTTCAGATGTATTTCCAAAAAAAAAAACATCGTCTTATATTCGGGTCAATACGGTATGTCAATTACATAGCCAATTCAGATATATCAAATCAATTCAAATTAAATCAATACAAGACATCGAATTCTCAAAGATAAATCTAAGAGTAAAGGATGCATACCTGACTTAAGAAAAATACATAGTATGGAGTGTGTGGACACACTCCACACTACGGGCTCCTCTGGCTACAGAAGCGCGCTGATCTTCTTGCAACATTCCCTTAAGTACTCAGACCAAGACAAACATCCCCCAAAAGCAAGACAGGAACTAACAATTGGAATTTGCATTGATCAATTCCTAGCTGTGGAGAGTTTACACTTTTTGGGCATAGGTTTGGGCACACTTTCTGCATGAAAGTCACTGGGAAATGACACACCCTCTACAGTGAGCAAAATATCTCTAAACTCTTAGGATCTGTATTACCTTCTAGTCTACTTCATGTAAGATGGAAAGCATTGTACCAGTCGACTTGAGACAAGTCAAATGATTCCAAACATGACTGTAAATATCACTTGCATTCATGTAGAACATTATATTATGCTGTTGACCATGCTGAGTGAGGGGAGATGGGTGAGGGAAGGAAGTGGATGAAAAGGATAGGTGAGAAGGGACTTTTCTCGCATCCTCTCTCAGTGAGATGTTGAAACAGATGCCTGTATGTTAATACACTGTGTGTGTATTGCCCTTATCTCAGAAGATCAAAGTGTCTGAGGTTCTTCAAGTCTTACAGAGTGGGGAGAACCTGTTTAATGTTTTGATCTCTTCCTCACTTCATCACTTCCTTTCAAATTATGTTTCTGGTCCCATTTGTTGGCAGAATCAACAGAAGCGTGTTTGTTCTGGTTTCACTTTTTAGCTCTGCCACAATGACATGAGTCATGACACAATTAGTAACAAAAGCATACAGGTGCCAAATAAGTGTTTAATACCACTGATGTAAAACCTTTTTCATAAATGTTCTTGAGGTGGCACATTCTGAATGTATAACGAGTGTGAGATTTGACTCTGATGATCTCTATTGAGGATAAAGATAAGAAAACTGCTGAGCCCTCTGGCAAACAATATGTCAGTATTATACATTTTCTATGCAAACAAGGGTAAATGTATGTATGATAGAACCACATTTTAAGTAAAATACATAAGAAGACTACTAGAACATTACTTTGTCTTCTTGTTCTTGAAATAGCACAGATATATATTTTGTTCAGTATAACATTTTGAGGGTTTATTTTTAATCAATTTGTTTGTATGTTTTTAACATTATCTACATTATTGAATAAACACCACAAAACACTGCAATGTTGATATAGACAATTCCGTTTATTTTTGAGTATGATTTATATGGAAACTTTTCCCATCAGATGTTGCTTTGTATTTTGTTCAGGCTTACACAAAATTATGTAACATTTAGGTACAAATATGCAGAATAGTAAACCAAAGCTTGAGGCTAAAATGGCAAATATCTCCACAGCTACAGTAAACTTTCCAGGAGGACTGACATAAGATGGAATAAAAGTGATCCATACAGCACAGAATATAAGCATACTGAATGTGATGAATTTGGCTTCATTGAACTTATCAGGCAACTTGCGAGCCAGAAAAGCCAGAATAAAACACAAGACAGCCAGAAGGCCAATATAGCCCAACACAGCCCAGAAACCTACTGTAGAACCCAAACTGCACTCAAGAACAATCTTTTCATTATAATATTTCAAATTTTTGTATGGAAATGGAGGTGATATTTTTAGCCAAAGCACACAGATAAGAACCTGTATTAGTGTAAAGGCAAGAACACTGAGTCGTTGTTGTGCAGGTCCAAACCATTTCATGATATTACTTCCTGGAAGTGTAGCCTTGAAGGCCATTAACACCACTATCGTTTTCCCCAGAACACAGGAGATACAGAGGACAAACGTGATCCCAAACGCTGTGTGACGCAACATACAGGACCACTCAGTGGGTCGACCAATGAAAGTAAGTGAACAGAGGAAACACAGAGTCAATGAGAAGAGCAGCAGGAAGCTCAGCTCTGAGTTGTTTGCTTTTATGATGGGGGTGTCCTTCTTGCTGTAAAATAGGATGGCCACCAGCACAGTTATTCCTATTCCAAACAACAAAAGTGATCCCAAACGCTGTGTGACGCAACATACAGGACCACTCTGTGGGACGGCCGATGAAAGTAAGTGAACAGAGAAAACAAAGAGCCAATGAGAAGAGCAGCAGAAAGCTCAGCTCTGAGTTGTTGGCTTTTACTATGGGGGTGTCCTTCTTACTGTAAAACAGGATGGCCATCAGGACAGTTAATCCTGCTCCAAACAGTGAGAAAAAGACTAGCACTATACCCATAACTTCTGTGAATGAGAGAAATTCTACAGCCTTTAAGACACATTTATTTTTCTCAGCATTAGACCAGTATTCACCTGGACACTGCCTGCAGTTATTTGAATCTGGAAAGAAAGTAATGATCATTATAGTTAGAGATAAAATAATTTTATGCAAGTCCTTTGCTAGGAAACTGCATCCAGAACTGCAACGTAAGAGGGAAAATACAAAAAGGAGCAATTTTCCTTGAAACTGTGAGATGGCCTGAAGATTACCTGTCTCATTACTGATTTCTCCTTCTGCACATGGAATACAGTCATAACAGCAGACGGGTCTTCCTTTCTGCGCTGCCTTCCTAGTGCCTGGAGGACAACTCTCACTGCACACAGACCTTGGCTTCTGCATAAAAATAAATAAAAAATAAATAAAAATAAAATACATACATACATAAATTTGTTTTCTTAGGTATTTATACTGACTTTGGAGAATGAAGATACATTGGCTAAAATGACTTTTATCAGACTATTGCATATTTGAATTTTTAAATGATGCAAATAAGTAATTGGACCAAAATAATTTTAAAGGGTTTTACAGAAATGACCACCATTACCAACAGAGTAGCCTTTTTGCTTAAAACTGGCTTATTACCGCCCTCTGCTGTTGCTGTTGACCATATTACAGGGGAACAAATTTATTTAATTTTCAATTTATCCTTCTAATGTGTTATAGGACAGTGCAAGTATTTTGAGAATTTTTTCTTCCAGTTTCAAGCAACCCTTTAGGTCAGACATATTACTGGCATTTACCTCAATTTGTCCCCCAGCCCAGGTTATGTTTTCTGTGTTGAGCACAAAGCGCTGGTCTGGGGGCAGTGAGGCATCATAGTATCCCACTGCTTTAAATTTGATTGATCCATTTGAGTCCTTCTGCCAGTTCACAACTTCATATTGGGCAACTGTGGCACCAGTGCTGTCAAACCACACATGATCTCCCATTTTTATAATGAAATTGACCTTTTTCAGAGCCTCAACAACCTATTGAGAAAAAATATATTTACAAACAGAAATTCAGTTATTTGTTTGTTTGTTTGTTTGTTTACCTGCTGTGGTTGTATTGACAGGCCTTTCTCACAACCTGCTTGTTTTTTGCACTTGAGTAGGTTGTGCAATGAATGAGCCACAGCATAAACTGCTTTGTAGACATTACTTGAATATCTTTGTTCAGGCACATCTTCATTGTAGTTTTTCAGTAATAGTAGATCCTGATATGTGTTGCAATTTACTGCATATTGAGAATAATTTCCCTCAGTCTGTGAGCATGGAACAACTGTCTTCCAGAATGCTTTTATAACATAATCTGCAAAACCTTCAATATCATTTTTTCTTACTGCAAACCCAAGTGACCCTCCCAGCACATGAAAACTGTTTGGAGTGATCAAATTCTTTGCAGTTATCCATCCCTCCACTCCAATCATTTGGAAGCCTGTAATGTTCTGAATACTTAGCTGATCGAGTAGATTGTACATTTCAGAACTGGTAAGAAATGCAACAATCACTTTTGCAGTGCTTTTTTTAATTGTCTCTACCACTTTTTGGAGTTTGTCAGGCTCTGTTCGGTAGAATTTCACAGAGTACTCAACACAAATTCCCTCCACCTGGGCTGTATTCAGAAATATTGTCATCCCATTGTTTCCATAGTCATTGTCACTGTTCACAGCTCCCACCCAAGACCAGCCAAAGTGCTTGACTATGTATGCAAGTGCTCTGCTCTGGTGGTAATCACTAGCAATAGTCCTGAAGAAAGAGGGATAATCTTTCCTATTACTGAGACATTCACATGAGGCTGAGGGACTTATCTGAAAGAGAGAAAGAAAAAAAGAAAAACGAAAAACCCTTAAAAATGTTCAACAGTCATCAGAAGGGAGATTATGTCCAAGTGTTTAGTGTTATTGCTCCTTACCACAGGAATTTTAAAAGGTCCTGTAGTTCTGGACAAAATCACTGTTGCAGAAGACTCTGTTTCTCCTATGATAGCATGTATCGGAGACTGTCCATTGCATCTGTCTCCTGCTGTAAACTCTGGACCATTCATCAATGCCATGGTTGCACTCATAGAAGACAGTCTTGAACCACAGGTATCATAAATTTGGTAGCCAACAGAAACATTTGGTAACAAACTTTCACTTCTGTTAATCTCCTCAATGGCAAAAATCATGGTCTGAGCCATTCGAAAATCTCTTAGACTCACACTATAAAAACATTTAGCCAGTGTGTTAAATACAGACCAAAAACATAAACAAATAAATAGTCAAAAAACATACTTATTTGTATTATTTCACAATATGTACTGTATGTGGTTCACACCTGAAACACATTAACATTCCAGATGTTATATTTATAAATATCCTGCACTTTATATTAATAAAAAAAAACTGATTGCATTATTTGCATATCTGTTGAATAGTTCAATAATAGTTTACAAAGTAACAAACCTTGAACATGATAGAACATGAGGTTTTTGTGTATACTTAAATGAAGATAATATCTCTATGCTGTGGACTGAAAACAGTGCTCCAATATTTACGTCTCCATCCTTGAATAATAGCGGGTACTTAGGGTCTCCCATCATTCGGCAAATAGGCTTTTCTGCCTTTGCATGTAGTTGAAAGATTAGCAGTGTGTAAAGAAAGACAGACATCACAAAGATTCAGTTTAACTGTGGCCAAATGCCACTGACTTGATACAATATGTGCACTTTTATAGGCAAAATTAATATGGATGATTGATTGTGAATGTAGCGAATGACCTCATAGGGCAGGACATGTGTCAGGTCAAGCAGGGACAGACTGGAGTCAAGCAAATATGACTAATTTTATCACAAGTTGTTACATTCTAAAATCTGAATATGAGTATGTATTTTGTATTATATTAGTATTTGACAAATACCATTTATATTACTCTGCATGCAGCTTTTCTCTCAGCGAGAGTCATAGCAGATGCCCAACTCCACTATAATTGAATAAATAATACTGTTCACAGAATGTAGTTTTAGTGTTTTTTTTTCTTCTTTTTTTTCAGGTGATAATGTCGTTGTTTATAATTCAAACATCCAGTTTGCTAATAAAGATAACACCTGTCTTAAAATTTGCTTTAATGGGGCATCACCGGCACTCATGAAACCACCGAGAGCAGCCTCACCTCGTCCAGTTCTTCGGGGATTGAATTTGCCACTGGCTCTGATGTCTCTAGAGTGGTTAAACGTGAGCTACAATTAATTTGGGTATATATATATATATATATATATGTATGGGTGTGTGTGTGCCGTCAATCGATAAAAAAAAATAAAAAAATGTAATCACATTTTTTTCTGAAATTATTTGTGCTTAATCCCAGCTAACATTAAAGTTTTTAAATATACTTTTATATTGCCACAATTTCACATTCAGTCTTCAAATTAATGTAGAAACATTAAAATAGATGCAGCAACTGGGTTAGGGTTATTAGGTTATTTTGGCTGCTTCAAACTCAACATAACGCAGATCTGACACACATGATATTTTCTCACAACTCTAACTTTTCTGACCCACTTCAGGTCTTAATGTCTCTACTAATGAGCTGATGAGTTGAATCGGGTGTGTTAGATGAGGGAGAGTGCTGGGGTGCTCCAGGACAGTTTTGAAAACCATGTAGCTCATATAACAAATACTTGCATGCACAGTTTTAAGGCAGCGTTAATTGCCTTTTTGGAACCTTAAAGGCACAATATGTAAGATTTTCGTAATAAATTATCCAAAAACCAGTTGCACAGTGTTATATATTTCATGCAGTTGTGTACTTACGTTATCCCAAAAGTTCCCAAGGATTTGTAAATCCAGAGAAATTCCAATTTCAAATAATGTCTTGTCCCAGTTAATTGTCACCTATCAATGACGTAATAGCCGTGCAGTCGGTCTCCGCTTGTAGAAACTATGCCAACACACGTGGACAAGAATGCTGCTGTACAGTTAAACTAAATCCATTACGGCTGTCGCAAATAAAATAAAATGAAAATGAAATGAAATGTATTAACTGCAGCATTGCATTTAGATCTGCTCAGTGTTGCACCATGATTCTTTTTATGCGTTTTTACAGTGTCGCACATTATAACCAATCTCACACGAGTCTGTTGAGTTTATGAATGCAGCTGTCAATCAGAGGCGTTCAGATGAGCCATCGCTGAAACCAGTTTTTTTGTATAGTGCCCATGCTTGCTGACTGAATTCTGCACTCTCACGAATTCTCTCATCGTAAACACTCATCATAAAGTGCAGATTTACATATGAAGTAGGAGATTCATTTATCAAACAGTATATAGACAGCTTTACTGATTATAAGGGTTTTTTTTTTGTGAGTGCTTAAATTCGCGTTAGACTTAAATCAGTTACTGTTCCTTGACAATGTAAATGTTATTTGCTCAATTTCTCTGTATAATTTATTCACTGTTTGAATACCTTTGGAAGGTACAGGTAAAAAAAAAAATCATTACATCAGTGAACATGATTCGAAAATACCTGGATGGTGAAAACGACATCTCCCATCGTTCCACTCTCCTTCATAGAGTCATCAAGCTTAGCCTTTGTTATTGTTTTGAAAATGCGAACTTTAGCGGCAAAAACTTACATATTGTGCCTTTAATTAATAATTTTGTAATCTCTTTAATCTTATTTTTGTTATTGTGAAATTTTGTGTCCATGTGTAATAAATCTATAAAATGCAGTGTAACCAATCCACTAACAAATGAGACAGCTTGAGTTATTTTTTCCAAAAAATCATACATGACTATATACACACATACATACATACACATATATATATATATACATATATATACATATATATATATATACACATATACATATATATATACACATATACACATATATATACACATATATATACACACATAAACATACATATACACATATACACACACATATATATACACATATATATACACACATATACATACACACACATACATACACATACATACATATATACACATACATATATATATATACAGTGGGTACGGAAAGTA
>NW_015555718.1:0-238 GCF_001515605.1 Sinocyclocheilus anshuiensis
ATATCCCCCCCTCTAAGGGTGGCTCCAGACGCCCAAAAAAAACCCAAAAAGTGCAGGAGGGTGGTGGAGTGGAGGCGGAACTGGGGGAGGGATGGAGGAAAAGGCCCGTGAAGAGGAACAGGCAGAGTGGGGAGCCATGGCGGAGCAGGCAGAGCAGGGAGCCATGGCGATGCAGGCAGAGCAGGGCGGCCGGGTGATGACGGCAGAGCAGGAAGCCATGGCGGTGCAGAGACATAGA
>NW_015555718.1:704-1023 GCF_001515605.1 Sinocyclocheilus anshuiensis
GGCCTCCTTGGCCGTGACAGGACAGACAGTGAGTTCATGAACGGCCTCCTTGGCCGTGGCAGGGCAGACAGTGAGTTCAAAAACGGCCTCCATAGTCGTGACAGGGCAGACAGTGATTTCGTGAACGGCCTCCGTGGCCGTGACAGGGCAGTCTGTGAGTTCGTGAACGGCCTCCGTGGCCGTGACTGAGCAGACAGTGAGGTCGTGGACGGCCTTCTTAGTCGTGACAGGGCAGACTGTGAGTTCGTGAGCGGCCTCCATGTCTGTGACAGGACAGACAGTGAGTTCAAGAACGGCCTCCATGGCCGTGACAGGACAG
>NW_015555718.1:1132-1211 GCF_001515605.1 Sinocyclocheilus anshuiensis
GGGACTCAGGCCCATCTTGGCCGGGGACTCAGGCGTGGTGGCCATCTTGGCCGGGGACTCAGGCGTAACGTGTAACGTG
>NW_015555718.1:1395-1554 GCF_001515605.1 Sinocyclocheilus anshuiensis
GTGACGTGAGGGGTAGCAGACATGACGTTAGCAGACTCTGGCTTGGCAGACATAAAGTGAACAGGTTCTGCAGGTTCTGATATGACATGAGTAAACTTTGACTTACCTGGCATGATGTGAGCAGGTCCTGGAGTAGCAGGCGTGACGTTAGCAGGCTTT
>NW_015555718.1:6464-17938 GCF_001515605.1 Sinocyclocheilus anshuiensis
CCGGAATGCTGAATCCCTGACAATTTTCAAGCGACAGCTGAAAACCCATCTCTTTCGAAGCTACTTGACTTCATCATAAAAAAAAAAATAAATAAATAAAAAAAAATCTCTTTCTTTATTTATTCCTTCTCTTTCTAGCTTGTACTTATTTGAACAATGTCTAAGAACTTGGTATTACAACCACTTCCTGTGTCTGTTTGCCTCTTTAAGAAGAATCGCTTTATGTATCCCCCAATTGTAAGTCGCTTTGGATAAAAGCGTCTGCTAAATGACTAAATGTAAATGTAAAAAAAAGAAAGAAAAAAAAAAGTATACTGATTTTAATCCAAACACATGCATATTCATACAGTTTCATAAATATGTAATAAATATAAAAGATAAATTTAAAAATATAAATATGATATAAACTCATTGGTCTCCACCCCATCACTCAAAATTAACTGTGTTAAGTCAAAAAAAATTTCACAATGACAGTCATTTGCCAGCAGAAACATCATACAAGCTAGAATGTGTTTCAGTGGGAGTGTGTGTGCCATGTGTGTGTTTGTGTGTGTGTGTGTGTGTGCCTGTGTGTGTGGATATGTTAGTTTTTTGTGCATTGAGGACATTCTGCAGCCTCAGCCCTTAGTTTGGGTATGCATCTTTTCTGGATTGTGTAAGATTTTGTATAGTCAAAAAAATAAAATAAATGAAAAAATGCCGTTTTTTTCGGGCATTCCATTCATTCCTATGGCCGGGTCAAAATGAAAGTAATACTTGTGGGTGTAATACTTTTTTTATTACACCCACATAGAATCCTCGAATTGACTCAATCGACTCCATGCCTAAGTGTGACAAAATTAAATAAAAAAAATCTGCAGTTTTTTTGTAAATTCCATGCTTTTCCAGTGACGGGTCAAAATGACCCAAGTCATATGACAAATGTAACAAAGTCTCATACCATAAAGATCAACACTCGATTTTTAAAAAAATCTTTAAAAATGAGTTTTGGGTCAAAATGACCCGAGGGCGGATGAAGATAAATACAGTTGGTTGTAGCCTATTTTTTATTTATTTGATTATTTAAGTTGCATTATGATTTTATTTTTGGACTAATAATAAAGTCAAAAAATTGTATGTGAGAGAGTCAGTGGTAATATCAATGCATTTCTATTGATCAGTTTTAGAGGAACTCAGCTTAACCTGACAGTTAGCCTGCTCCGGACCAGGTTAGTTTCCCAGCATAAGTTGCCACAGTGACTAAGCTTGAGGTATGGTAATTTTGCTTTTGGAAACCAAATCAAGTGACAATAAGTCAGAATAACTGAAATAAGCCTGGCTTATTTGGTAAACTAGTTTTATGAAACAGCCCCAAGCTCTCTGTCAAGAGTAGTCTAATAATCATATAAGATACATATACATTTTCTACTAGGCCTACACATTTGCTTCTTTATCTTTTGCTGGTTTGCGCACATTTGTTTAGTCAAGTTCAAAAAAAGACTTGCTTAAAGAGTTCTGTGTAATGAAAATGTGCCTTGAATTCACTGCCTATACAAGGGTATCGGCTCCAACTGTTAGAAGGTATTTAAATAAATATTATAATCATAATAATAATAATAATAATAATAATAAACATTTGAGTTGAACATGGCATATTTGATAATTGATTACTGCGAAAAAAAGGCTGTAAAACCATATATTACGATCTTCTCAAGTAACTGTAAAAATGTCCGGTTCAAGCCCTACCTACTATTATTTTGTCTTTATGAAGTATGAAGCTGAAGTACTGAATACATGAGTAAAATCAGTTTGTTCAAAATGTCACTTATAATGAAGAACTCAGATGTTGTGAGCAGGCACTCAGTAATGGTAACATGTTTGTTTATTCGGTTAACCCAGCGTGTGAATGACCGTCCTGCAGCAGGGTTGCCTGACCTTGATCATATCAATCAAACCCAGAGTCAAGAAAAGCTGTCTTAGATGAAAAGATTGCACTTGCTTTCTTTGGAGCAGATCTCTCGTGGTACCTGATGCCTGAGTTTGTCTGTGTGGAGCTGTGGAGGAAAGATCAAACGAATCAATGTCTTGCGCCTCTGGAACAGCAACATTTTTCTCAAATACAGTTGGATGTCAAATGACCTAGTTCAGCTCAGCAATCTCCTTAAAGGTTGCAGCAGTCTCTCCAGCCCACTAGGAATTGAAACAGCCAATCTTATCACATTTCAGACTTGAAACCCCGAGCTGTCAGCCAGATGCATTTTATTCCCTGAAATAACAACAAAACCTTATTGGCTGATATTTGTCTGAATGAAATGGAGAAGTGGTAATTTCCCAGAAAATTGCAGACCAGATAAAAGCACAAATTGCTGATATTTAACTCATGCTTCTGAACTGTTTGAAGACCAGCAGACTCAAAGGTTTACATGACTTCATTCGATCTTGCAATATCATGTGACAATATCAATTCAAGTCTTGCATATTTTTATCCGTCCTGACCTTATCAACAGACATACTCTATACTCTAGTCGACTATAACCTTAAACAAAATCTACTCAAGAAATCCTTATTTGATTAGAATAGCAGCTTGATTTGACTAATTGGTAACACTTCATAATAACTTTCATTATTAAATCATTTACAAACATTATATAATGTTTGTAAACATTATACAATGTCTGTATAAACATTTTTATTATATAATGTTTATTTATAACATATATTATTGTATAATGTTTATATACTGTATAATGTTTATATAAACATTAACGTTTATAAAACATGTAAATATTATATCATGTTTAACAGCTGCATCAAGTTGGGTGCAGCTGTTAGCTCTCTTTTGTGGGCAGTCGTGGCCTAATGGTTAGAGAGTCAGACTTGTAACCCGATGGTCGTGGGTTTGAGTCTCAGGTCCGGCAGGAATTGTCGTGTGGGGTGAATATACAGCGCTCTCTTCCACCCTCAATACCACAACTGAGGTGAGACCCTTGAGCAAGGCACCGAAGCCCCAACTGCTCCCCGGATGCCCACTGCTGCGGGTGTGTGTTCACAGTGTGTGTGTTCACTATTGAGTGTGTGCACTTGGATGGGTTAAATGCAGAGCACAAATACGGAGTATGGGTCACCATACTTGGCCACATCACCTCACTTCACTTCATAATGCTTAACAAATCGTTAGTTAATATATATTCACAAAGGTAGAAATATGAGATAATGTGCTTGTTAATGTTTACTAATGTACTAAAAATTACCAAATGATTAACAGAGCATTATGACAAATGTCATTAAACTTTCAATTCATAAGATAACACACTTTTTAAAAATCTACAAATAATTTTAACAGAAATTATACAATGATGACAAGCTTATTAGTTTATGTACTTTTGAATGCTAACAAATGTCATTGAACTTCAGTTCACAAATTACCAAATGCTTTTTACAAATGTTGTGAAAAAATGAGCTTAATCAGTAATTTTAAGCTCGTTACTATTCACTTTACTATAACTATTTATGTTAACATATTATTCATTAACTCATAATCACAGTCTGTAAAGGTCATATATTTGGTCACATTTTAACAAATAATTAATTAATTATTTGTATTATAAAAATATTTGCAGTACCCAATCTAAAGTTGAGACTATTCATCATCTGTAAATGTTTATAAATGTTTACTAATTATTCAGTATTTTTATGGGCAGTCGTCTTGATGGCACAAAGTGTACTAAATGTTCTGAATTCAGCCTATTTACATATCTTAAGAAATAATTTATTAATTATTTGTTCATGTTTTTGCAATATCAAATCTAAAGTGGAAACTATTCATCATTTGTAAATGTTTATAAATGTTTACTAATCATTCAGTATCTTTATGGGCATTGGACTTTTAGCTGCTGTAACAATGTTTGTGTAAAGGGTGGTTAGTTAAGTTTATGTAAATCCTTCTTAAAAATGTAATTTTACACACATTGTAATTTGGGTGCAAAACATGTTTTTATTGCCTCAACACTTATATTACCATACTATATCATTAAACAGGGTATTCCTTGAATCGTACATCAGCAGGAGAAAACAAATACTTGCTCATTTATCAAAACAATGTAATATAACTCTACACTTTTGACCCCTTAACCAACCCTTAAACCTACCCATACCACAAAACCCTAACCTTACTTCCTGGGATTGACTTCTTTATGATTTCTCAAGCAATACTGTCTTAGAATTTGGCTAAAAGTATCTCTCCTCCTTCAGCCTGGAGTGTCACGCTCTGTGTTTTTACCTCTGCTTCACTCCTTCTGTCCCATTTCAGCACTGCAGATGCTCATGTGTGCCTTACTGCCAATGCAGCTTTCCTTCATCCACATAATGTCATATTCTCTGTCTCTGTTTGAGTGATGCTGTCAGCAGTTGTTGGCCTTGTCACCACAGCTTTAGCCTCAACACATACACAGGTACAGACAAGCGCACGCGCGCACGCACACACACACACACACACACACACACACACACACACACACACACACACACCACACACACACGGCATCCTATCCCATGAAAACTGTGTCTGTGAATGTCCGTGTTGAGAAAAAAATCACCATTTAAGAATCTGCCTTCTTTCAATTCATGAGTGGGACTATAAACTGAATGGCCACGTCCACAGGATGTTGAACTGAAATTTGAATTGTTTGATTTGAATTTATGTAAAGAGGCTATAATACAATATTTATTGTAAAAATAAAACAGACTTGAACTGAAATGACAAGAGAAAATTCCTGATATTAAACATAACAGAAAGATTTCATTCGTTAATCTAACTTGTAGTAGTAGTAGTAGTAGTAGTATACTTTATTGTTCTCAAAAGGAAAATTGTTGTGGTTTACATGTTGCTGCAAAGACATACAATAAACAAATAATAATAACAACAGTAAACAATGATAAACACCTGTCAAGTTAAACACTTGTTAAACAAATGCACAGATACCGGTACAAAATAATTCTTATATCGATTTTTACCGAACATATCAACAAAACGAGCAAGAATAGATCACTTCTTGATCACACATATAAAAATATGTATATTTCATGAGTTCACGTGTTACTGTAATGTAATCCATTAACAAAACAAAGGCAAATCAGATGATGTATAAATCTCAATTTCAAAAAATTGAGTCCCATTTTAATTTTTTAATTATTTTAAATTTAGGAACTGTACTGGAATTCAAAAGACATTCTGAATGCTACATAAGCATTGTGTGTGTGTGTGTGTGCAAAACATGTTTTTATTGCCTCAACACTTATATTACCATACTATATCATTAAACAGGGTATTCCTTGAATCGTACATCAGCAAATTTAGAACATGTAAATTTAGGAACTGCACTGGAATTCAAAAGACATTCTGAATGCTACATAAGCATTGTGTGTGTGTGTGTGTGTGTGTGTGTGTGTGTGTAATGAGTGTTTGCTCTGTCTTCGAAAGGTAATTGAGACACTGAACCAGCACTGTTTCTAAAGTACACTAGTTGCATTTTAATTCACTAGTTAATAATGATTATTCTGTACTAATATTTATTCAAGACAAATGTTCATGCGAGTCTTAATGCATGTAATAAATATTATGGATTCCAGCATTGTGCTTTGATCCCTTTACTGTGTAAGTGACATTCAGCAGCCCTCAATTTTTATGATATTTGTGACTGAAGGGTTCTTTTGTGTCTGAGATCAGAAACAAAAGACATTAACAATTCATGTCATTTAGAGTCTTTATCAAAGCTCAGCATTCTTCCCATTATGACTTTAATTCATTCTACCAAAGTACACAAATGATTTAAAGAAAATAAAGATTACATTACAAGTCCTCCTCAGCTGTTAAAGTGAAGGACGTTTGAGAAATACATGAAGACTGAGCCCTCAGTTGAGCCTGATGCCACAAACACAGGATATAAGTAGAGTTTCATTTCCCAACCCACTGAGCCATACAAACCTCAGCATGCGGACCATCCAAACGAGCAGATCTGGGGCTGCAGAACATTCCAGATCAGGGCATTAAAGGGAAATGTCCTCTCTGAACACCATCCCCTGAGTTCCTTTTGCATGAATGCAGTAATGATTAAAAAAAAAAAAAGATTGATTTATTGAAGCATGTTGATCGACCACCTCGACGACTTAAAACTACTGAAGGGGTCATAGGATGCTACATGCACTTTTACAAGTTGTTTGAACTGAAATGTGTGTTGGTAGTGTGTGTATACAACCACCCTATAATAAATACAAAAAATTTATCAAATCGAGCTGATCTCAGATGCCTGTCTGTGTGACATCACAAAAACAGGCCCCTCCCACTATAGTTTGATTTACAGTAGAGTTTCAGCACAGACTGGACTGGTGTCTGACCTTAGACACGCCCTGAGTGAGCTGTCATCAGTCCGCCATTGTTTCACCGCCGGAGCAGATGTAGACAAGAATGACTCCTAACAAATGTGCTAATTAGCAAGTTTCATGATGAATGCGGCTAAAGTAAACAGTCTCTCTGAGAGCAGCTCGGAAGAGAGGGGCAGGGTCAGCAGAGCTCATTAACATTTAAAGTAAAATGCTACAAAAATGGCTTGATCTGACAAGAGCTGTTTTTGACAGGGTAAAAAAGGTGTTTTTTACACTACCATTGAGGAATTTTAACCAAACTATGTTACAGACTTTCCATTAAAACCCTAAAGAATCATATCAACTTGTGGAAAATGGGCATCTTATGACCCCTTTAACAGAACACGAGCCTCATGAAATCACCAATGTTTGGTTAGAGTTAGAAAAGCTAACATTCCAATCAGCCACTCATTACTCATCACTCATTTTACAGGATTCGGTTAAATAGTTCACTAAAAAATTTACAGTTTTATGTTGTCCCAAACCTGTGTGACTTTTCTTCAAAAGTCGAATCATATCTTTAGACAACTCCTCACTAAGTCTTCTAAATTCATATGAATTGTGTCAAACTGAAACCATAATTGACTGTAAATCTCTCATCACACTACATATGCAAACTTGGCCATTTGCTTTCAGTCATGAGACAAGAAAGAACACTGACATCATCAAACCCGGCACAATGCACACATAGAAGCTTGACTCTTGACTCTCTTAAATTTGGGTCCATACAGTCTATTCAAGGCAATCGCATGAGTCCAGAACACTATAACTTAATATGCATGTTTATGTCAGAATATAATGCATGGTTTATATAACAGTTAAAGGTGAAGTATGCAGTTTGTATGCAGACTTTAAATATGGCTTTGGATGCGACTAGCTCAGGGAGTCTTGTACATTGTTTGGTTCCGGTTACAGAGCCTCCGCAGCAGGGCGACTGAGGCGGCATAGTCGCGGGTCACAACACCGCTCTTCCATTCCGATCAAAACATCAAACAGGTTCTCCCCACTCAGTGACGCACCCACTGAGAAACCTGATGAAAGTGCTCAAGTTATTGGCGATTCTATTGTACGGAATGTGAAAACGTTTTTTTTCTCTTTTGATCCAAGATGGCGCCTGTGCCTTCGGCATGCCATCTGCTGCTCCTTTTTTTGTGTGTATGGATGTCTGTTTGGTTTTAGAAATGCGGCACACTTTTGATTTATGATCGACAATCTCTACTGGATATTCGCGCCTCATTTATGGACAGTTTTAAGCCGGACGTGGAGTGCGTTTGTAATCAAACGCTCAGGAACCTTTTAATGAATATTCCGGAGTGTATCCGCCGGTGGCCTCTCAGCACTTCGCGGAGAAAGCATAGGAGAAAACGCGGGTGTCGGAGAGGACTTACCATCAAACTGAAGGCACACCTTTGTGCTGGCTTCTGGTCTTGCCTTTCCCGCGAGTCATTCTGCCGCGGCCCTGTTGCCTGGCGGCCGCTGGATTTGCCTTATAGGTGGCTTCGACCTGTTCTCCCCCTGTCTCCTTGGATGGCCTTCCTCGGATCGGCCTCTGTCGCCAGTGCAATGGAGTGACTCCCAGTAACCTGCGCTCGCTGAGCAGAGCATTGCTTTCTCCGGAGGTGATTCCCGCACCAAAAATTACTCTAATCAACACGCGATCTCTGCTGAATAAGACTTTTCTGCTAAACGATTTCTTCAGTACTCGCAGTCTGGATTTTATGTTTATCACTGAATCCTGGACCAAGGTTGGTGATTTAACTCCTTTTTCCGAATTGGTTCCAGCTGACTGCACCTTTTTTAATTCTCCCCGCCCAAATAGGAAAGAGGGTGGACTAGTAACTATTTTAAAAGACTCTTTTCTTAAGTGCTGTCGGTCTGTTTCAGTGGATGTGTTTACCAGTTTTGAAGTTCAGCTTCTCCATCTCGACTGGAATGGTCCTGTTTTATTGGGGGTGATTTACCGTCCCCATTACACAGCAAAGGACTTCATACAGCAATTTACTGAATTTATCGGCAATATTGCCATAAAGTACGACCGCTTTTAATTAGTGGTCGATTTTAACATCCATGTATGCTGTCAGTCAAACCCGTTATCAAAGGAGTTTCTCAATCTTATTGACTCTTTTAGTTTGGTGCAATGTATAAAGGACTCCACTCATGTTCAGGGCCATATTTTAGATCTTGTACTCTCTCATGGGTTTGCCATTTCTGATATTGAGATATCTGATTTCCTGCTCTCTGGCCACAAGCCGATTTTATTTTCTATGTCTCTTCCTAATCTTTCTCGTTTTACTAAGAAAGCTGTAATGCTGTCTCGGTCCTATTCTTCTAGGTTTGGGTAAAATTTTAATCAGTGTTTTATGGAGTCTTGTTCTCATCTATCTCTGGATCTATCACTACCTGACCTGGATGCTGACCAACATCTAAGTCTTCTAAATTCTGCCTGGCTGGATGTTTTAGATGTCACTGCTCCGCTCAAGCCTTATAAGCACAAACCTAAATCTGTTCTGTGGCAAGATTCTGATACTCGACTCTTACGACAAGCTTGTAGAAAGACTGAGCGCAAATGGAAAAAGGTAATTAAATAAATTATAATAAATTATACATAATTACATATTTAATTTAAGTTGTTTAAAGACAGTTTATCAGCTTATCAGTCTGCTGCTAAATCTGCTAAGGCTACTTATTTTTCTGATTTAATTTTGAAAAAACATTCTGCTCCTAAAGTTCTGTTTTCAATGATTAATTCTGTTGTTAATCCTTCTGTTGACACAGTGCCTCTTGCCTCCGATGCTCTATGTAAAAGCTTCTTGAGACACTTAATTGATAAAATCTCTAATTTGAGACCCAAACCCCCTCCTGTTTCTCTGCATCCTTTGTTTTCAATGATTAATTCTGTTGTTAATCCTTCTGTTGACACAGTGCCTGTTGCCTCCGATGCTCTATGTAAAAGCTTCTTGAGACACTTAATTGATAAAATCTCTAATTTGAGACCCAAACCCCCTCCTGTTTCTCTGCATCCTGTTTCTTGGGATGTTTTTCAGCCTATTTCCTTACAATCACTCAAAGACATCATTGCTAATATTAAACCATCTTTTTGTCCTTATGACATTATACATCCTACATTTTTAAAATTAATTGCTGACACTTTCGGGCCAGGTTTGGTGTCTTTTTTCAATAAGTGCCTTTTATCTGGCTCTGTTCCTGCTACTCTTAAAGTGGCTACTGTCACTCCACTTCTCAAGAAGCCTTCACTAGATCCTTCTATTCTGAATAACTTCCGTCCCATTTCTGTGTTACCATTTATTTAAAAGGTTTTAGAAAAAAATGTGTTTGACTTTCTAAATCTTAACTGTATTACTGAAATCTTTCAATCTGGTTGTAAATCTGCTCATAGTACTGAAACGGCCCTTCTCATAGTGTTAAACGATATCCTTTTAGCTACTGACTCTGGTGATTATGTGGTCCTGGTTCTTTTAGATTTATCAGCAGCATTTGATACTGTGGACCACTCTATTTTGATATCTAGATTAGAGTCAGAGGTGGGCCTAAAAGGTATGGTCCTTATGTGGTTTCAGTCAATTTTATCCGACGGAAATTTTTTTGTCAAACTAGGTAACTTCCCTTCCTCTGTTTGTAATCTCACCTGTGGCCTCCCTCAAGGCTCGATATTGGTGCCCTCCCTTTTTTCCCTGTACATGCTTCCTCTGGGTTCCATACTAAGAAGGTATGGGGTGTCTTTTCATTTCTGCGCTGACGATACCCAGATTTATTTACCTATTAAGAGAAATTATCCTTCAGCACTTAATATTTTACTAAGGTGCTTAGATGAGGTCAAAATCTGGCAAGTTCAAAAATTTTTAACGTTAAATGAAGATAAAACAGAGGTGATTGTTTTCAGTCCTATTGATCATTCTTAGGTTACCAGCAGCTTATCGGCCTTCAGATCTTCTCGTGTGCGAAATCTGGGTGTCCATCTTGAAGAGTCATTAAAATTGGACAAACATACCTCTTCTGTAATTGGTTCCCGTTTTTACCAACTCCGCTTGCTGTCTAAAATCAAACACTTTTTAAATGCTACGACGTTAGAGATGGCTGCCCATTCTTTTATTACTTCACGCTTAGATTACTATATTGCAACTCACTATATTGCGGTATTTCAAAGTCACAAATTACTCGCCTACAATTGGTCCAAAACGCTGCTGCTAGATTTCTTCAAAATAGTCGCAAATGTGACCACATCACCCCTATACTGAGGGCCCTCCATTGGCTGCCTATTCAATTTAGAATCGATTATAAAGTTCTCTTACTGGTGTATAAATCTTTACATAACCAAGCCCCTAGTTATCTCTCAGAGCTGTTGCATTTTTATACTCCCACTAGAAGTCTAAGATCCAGTGATCAGAATCTCCTTTTAGTTCCTCAGTCCAGACTTAAACAGAGGGGATCAAGCTTTTTCTGTGGTTTGGCCTAGGTTATGGAACAATCTGCCACTTGAGACCAGAGTGGCACCTTCCTTATCCATTTTTAAGTCACTTTTAAAAACACACTTTTTTGATCTGGCCTGCTAATATCCCATTCTTATTACATTGTATTATGGTCTTGATTATTACTCTGTCTTCAGAATGTTTATCTGTCATTCCTTTTGGTTTTAAATCCATATGTTTTATTATTTCTGTTTTATGTGTTTATGGTTTGATTTTAATGTACTGCACTTTGGTTAGTCTTGTGGCTGTTTTTAAATGTGCTTTATAAATAAATGAACTTGAACTTGAAAATAGAGACACCAGCCACCATAGTCCAATGTTTATCAGGAGCAAGAGCGCCTGACATCTTGGCAAATTTAAAAGTGCTGGCTAATACTAAACGTACATTCAGCAAGATTGTCATTCATGCCAGTGCTAATCACTAAAGATCACTAGATCACTAAAAATAACATTAAAGAGGTGTGTGAACTTGCAAGTACGATGTCAGACATTGTAATATGCTCTGGTCCCCTCCCTGCTTACCGTGGTGATGAGATACATAGCAGACTGTCGTCACTCAATGGCTGGATGTCTAAGTGGTGCCCGCAA
>NW_015555718.1:17980-25315 GCF_001515605.1 Sinocyclocheilus anshuiensis
CTTAAAAAAAAAAAAAAAAAAAAAATAAAATCAAAGCTTAATTGGAACATACACCATTAATATTTGAACTAGCCAAATAATACAGAATAACATGGGTTTCATAGACAATTGGACAAGTTTTTGGGGCAGACCTGACCTGTTGAAAAGAGATGGTCGTCATCCCACCTGGGGTGGGGTGCGCCCTTCTCTCTAGAAATATGGCACACAGTCTTAGAGTTTGCACTTGACTAACTGGGGCCCAGGTCAGGAAGCAGACAGACTGGCTAAACCGACCATCTGCTAGCCACCTCGAGTGACAGAAATCAGTTAATTATTTGCACATAGAGACCCTTTCACCTAGATATCACACTATAGAGACTGTGTCTGTTCCCCGAACTAGAAAATACAAAAAAACATCCAAACCAGTTGAAGAGTAACAATTTAATTGATGTTCAACAAATAATAAACCGATGTAATACTGATAAAGCTTGGCTTATTGAATATCAGGTCCCTTTCTACGAAAACACTTTTTGTAAATGATGTGATCACTGATCATAATCTAGATGTGCTCTGTTTGACAGAAACCTGGCTAAAACATGATGATTACATTATTTTAAACGAGTCTACCACCCAAGACTAATGTTATAAACATGAGCCGTGTTCAAAAGGTAAAGGGGGAGGTGTTGTTACAATTTATCACAATAGTTTCAGTATTTCTCAGAGGGCGGGCTTCAAGTATAACTCGTTTGAAGTAATGGTGCTTCATATAACATTGTCCAGAGAAACAAGTGTTAATGATAAATCCCCTGTGATGTTTGTACTGGCTACCGTATACAGGCCACCAGGGCACCATACAGACTTTATTAAAGAATTTGCTGATTTTATATCCGAGGTTAGACAACTTGTGTCAGGACCTACTCATTGTAGAAATCATATTCTAGATTTCACGAGTTCATGCTTGCATATAATTAGCTGAAGTATGGTAATGCATATTTGGCATCCTCTCCAGGGAAGGGCTCCGAGCTCGGGAATGGCCCGAACCTAGAGTACCCCCCAAAAAGCAATTGAGCAAAGGACAGCCGCCAGACTAAGGACCCCCCCTCCCCCCCCAAAAAAATTAGCACTGAGATCTGGCGGGGCTGATGTTTGAGAAGTCGCCTGGTTCGCAGGCCGGAAGAGCCTACGTACTCCGGTGCGAGCGACTTATGCATTGGAAGGGTAGGCCCTACCGGCTGCTGGTATTAGACTATGTGGTTTGGGGCACCCGGTCAGGAGGGCTCGAGTCGATGCTCAACGGGAGCAGCTCACAGCGTTTGAACGGGTGAGCCCTACTGGCCGATGGGGGAGGAGCAGCATGATTGTATAGCCCGACCAGGAGGGCCTGAGTTGCCTCGACTGGAACAGCTCACGGTGTCGGCGTTCGGGCCCTACTGGCTGACAAACCCTTGCTGATCAGTGGGCAGATGGCAAATGGCTGACCGAGAGGGCCCACGAAGCTTCCGACTGGAGATCAAGACTCAGGACGACGGACTTGTGGGTCCTTTCGGTTTAGCAAGGTAAAAAGGCATTGGGCCGTCCGGTAAGGAGGACTCTCACGATATCCGACGAGAGATCAAGACTCACGGCATCGGATGGATAAGTCTCGCTTGCGGGCGGCAAGTATAGAAGCCCAACCAGGAGAACTCTCACCAGAGATCTGACTCACTGCATCAGACGGGTAAGCCTCGCCGGGCGGGGAGAGAGAAAAGGAAAACCCGACTGGGAGAGCTCTCACGGCATCCGATGGAAGATCAAGACTCAGGACATCGAACGGGTAAGCCTCGCCAGGCGGGGTGAAAAGACGTGAGGTTAGCTGGGAGAGCTCGGACAGCATTCTGCGGGAGGTCGAGACTCATGACGTCGGACGGCTGAGCCTCGCCGACCGTTGAACGGAAAGGTAAAGGTGTGTGGCCGGGAGACTCTCGGCGGCATCCGACGGGAGCTCGATACTCACGGCATCGGACGGGTAAGCCTCGCCGACCATAGAATGAAAAAAGGTAAGGTTGTGTGGCTGGGAGGCTCTCGCCGGCTTCTGACGGGAGCTCAATACTCACGGCATCGGACGGGTAAGCCTCGCCGACCGCAGGATGGAAAAGGTAAGGTTGTGTGGCCGGGAGGCTCTTGCCGGCATCTGACGGGAGATCAATACTCACGGCATCAGATGGGTAAGCCTTGCCGATCGTAGGATGGAAATGGTAAGGTTGTCTGGCTGGGAGGCTCTCGCGGCATCCGACGGGAGATCAATACTCACGGCATCGGACGGGTTAGTCTCGCCAGTAGACAGACAAAAAAGGCGGGGTTGTGCGACCGGGAGGCTCTCGCAGCATCCAACGGGAGTTCAATACTCGTGGCATCGGACAGGTAAGCTTCGCCGGTAGTCGGACGGAAAGGGCAAGATTTGCCTGACTGGAAGGGCTCTTGCAGCGTTCGACGGGAGTTCAGTACTCACGGCACGGACGGGTAAGCATCACCGGTAGTTGAAAGAAAACATATGCACTCGACCGGGAAGGCTCTAGCAGCATCTGACGGGAGTTCAATACTCACGGCATCAGACGGGTAAGCTTCGCCGGTAGTCTGACGGAAAGGCAAGGTTTGCTCAACTGGGAGGCTCTCGCAGCATCTGACGGGAATTCAATACTCACGGCATCAGATGGGTGAGCCTCTCCGGTAGTCGACAGAGAAACATATTTTCTCCTCCGGGAGCGCTCTTGCAGCATCTGACAGGGAATTCAATGCTCAGAACCATTCGAGTTGTCTAAAAGGGTAGATGCTATGAGGATTACTTTGCGTAATTGTTTGATGAATCCAATAAGCTGCTTCTGATAACACATCAGAAAATCTTGGTGCTGCTTTGCATCCGAAAGTTAAGCGCACGATAAAATAGAATTTCCTGTGCCAATATACCCCAAATAAGTGCCGTGAATCTGGATGGATAGGCATAGCTTTGAAAGCTGAGGTGCTGTCGACTCTGGGGGAAAGCTGAACAGATTGTTTCAGTGAAACGGCTGAACGTAATGAAAAACTTCGAAAAACGGCTTTTGATGTCCACATTCAAGGATTTACGATTGCTGTAGCATTTCTGTCGTAAAGAAATGGCCAAATATTCAAGATTAAGTGGACTTTAATTAAATGTTGTTTAGCCATACGAGGATTAGATCGCACTGTGACATGTAGAAACGATTGTCGGGCCATTGGTGTCCTTTGTAGGCTTTTGATATAAGTGTATGTACGTTATATTGTTTATAATACATTATGTTAAGTTTTGTTCAACAGAACCATATTGTTACTTGCTTTTGATACTTTATTTGAAGCAATTATTATGGCGTCATTGCTATTATGTATGTATTGGTGATGTCGACTCTGGGGGAAAGCTGAACAGATTGTTTCAGTGAAACGGCTGAACGTAATGAAAAACTTTGAAAAACGGCTTTTGATGTCCACATTCAAGGATTTACGATTGCTGTAGCATTTCTGTCGTAAAGAAATGGCCAAATATTCAAGATTAAGTGGACTTTAATTAAATGTTGTTTAGCCATACGAGGATTAGATCGCACTGTGACATGTAGAAACGATTGTCGGGCCATTGGTGTCCTTTGTAGGCTTTTGATATAAGTGTATGTACGTTATATTGTTTATAATACATTATGTTAAGTTTTGTTCAACAGAACCATATTGTTACTTGCTTTTGATACTTTATTTGAAGCAATTATTATGGCGTCATTGCTATTATGTATGTATTTTAGGTAATTTTTAAAGGCTATTGTTTAATTAGGCCTATTTTTCTACCATAAATATAAATTATAATTATCCGATTAATCATCAGAATAATCAACCAATAACTCTGTTACCCAATTAATCATTAGTGATGGCCTTAGATGAGGGGTCTATGTCTGCACCTGCCAGGGTCTGTGCTCGAATGTTGTGAGCCACTGGAGGTGGCCCCAAGGCAACAGCATGTGGTGGGACGGGCAGTGATGTTACTATAAAAGAGAATATTGTGATTTTAAATGAAGTAGAGAGCTGCGAGGCTCACGCTTAATATCGGCCTCTGGGGCTTGATGTGGGAAACTGAGAGAAGCGTAAGAGGAAAAAATGGAGGAAGAGAGAGATGTGTTGGCCTGTGTTGCGAGCGGAGGCAGCCTCACGCTAGTGTCTGCTATGGGAGCTGGAGGCCACTGAAAAGGAAAAAGGGCTTATTAGTAATGGGAGGAAAAAAACCGAGATGTATGGGCCTGTGTTGCAAGCAGAGGCAGCCTCGCGCTTGTTTCACCTGCTGTAGCTGTAGGCCATGGGAAGGGAGTCCTGAAGAACCTATGTAGCCTGCACTGCTAGCGGAGGCAGCCTCACACTAGCGTTTGCTATGGGAGCTGGAGGTCTCTGAAAATGAAAAGGTTAAAAGTAGCAGCGGGAAAGACTGAGATGTAAGGGCTTGTGTTGAAAGTGGAGGCAGCCTCACACTTGCTTCAGCTGCTTTAGCTGTAGGCAGTGGGAAAGGGGAGTGCTTTGTGACATTTGACGGGAAATGCTGAAATGCCAGAGTAGCCTGCAGTGTTGCTGATTTAGCAATTTGTTGTTAGATTTAGCAATTTCTCAGACTACCCTAGCAACTGGTTTTCCAAAGCACATAGTAACGAATTTACCTATTTAAAAATGTATTTGGCAACTTTTAGCATCTTTAAAAAGTTATTAAATGTTAAAAAGACATGCATTTTCCTCTTAACCACCCAAAGAAGAAAGTATTGAAAAGCTAGCCAAGCGGCACGTCGGCTAGAGATTTGGAGAGAGGTGCCTAGCAATACTCACGTCACATGTGAATTAGGTTGCTAGTTGCACTTGTTCAATAATAATAGATTCTTTTATGATAAACCTTAGTTGTTAGTTTGTGCTGATAATCACTAATCATTTAGGTAAATAGTTGAACTTATTTTCTCGAAAATCGATCTTTTTCATCCATTTATCCGAGTGAAATGTGTAATTTAAAATACAGGTAAAAATGCAAGCGAAAATTAATTCAGAAAATCGGAGTAATTTCTTTGTGTATTCTTTGCAGTTTGCGTCATGGTTACAAAATGACATCAACATCCTTTTGTCACAACGTCGTTTAATAACTTTTAGCAACAAAACGACCTGCCTTTTAGCGACTTTACCTAAAAATTCATTTGCAACATGCCCTGCGTCGCTAGCGGAAGCGGCCTCACGCTAGCGTCTGCTACAAGAGCTGGAGGCCCGGCTGCATACGAAGCTGCGGCAGGAAGAGCCGCAGTGAAAGGTTGAGCCGAAGCGGGAAACGAGTGGGGCTTTGCTGCGGTGAGATCTGGGGCGCGGCCCAGGCTCGTTGAAGGAGTCCGAGCACTTAAGGAGAGCCAGGTCTTGTGCGGGGCGATGGTGGTGTCGAGCGAGGCATGTTCGGAGCCTTGCGAACTTTGCTCGAAATATTGGCCGCTCTGCTGGAGTAGATTTAGGATTAAAGTTGGCTGATTGCTGGGAGACGAATAACTTAGATCGTACAGATCCGCTTTGTTTTCCCATCGTGAGGACGGTGCGTCGGAATTAATCAGCGTTTGCCTCAGACTTAAATACGGTCCACTTTCCAATTGGAGGAATTGTAGGCACAGCCGAAAGATAAGAGGATGCCAGCAAAAAGTTGGAAGTGACGCCGGCGGAGGCGAGGTTAAGCCTCGGCGTCGTGGAGAGCGTGCGGCTGGTTGAGCAGAGAGCAGCAGCCGAGATGAAGTCTGGAACTCGGCGGCGGTGTCTGGCAGAGAAGGAGCGATCCTGGGGCCGGCAGATTGGCCGGAGGACCGAAAAAATCCCTAGTATAGGTGAAAGAAGACCCTTTGGGCTTTACTATCCATCATCTAGAGTTGATGATGCTCAAAAAGATACAAAGTTATAGACACTGAAGTGCCTTGACAAAAAATTGTACCACACTGATTTAAAAAAAATTTAATATAAAAATACATGAAATCAGTCCTGGAGCAATCCAGAAAAATAATGGCTTGAAAGTCACATGTCTCATGAGTTTATATTTAAAATCTGAAGAAGATACATGAAAAATGAGATTCTTGTAAATCGAGATTAAAGACCCATCTCTTTAACCTGGCTTACACAGAACACACTTACACATTTCTAATATTCAAATCCGTTAACCCGTTAACCTGCACCCCCCATTTTGGGACTCACAGCTGAAAATGACCTACGTAACTTAAAATGGTAACAGTTCCTGACTTCAGTGTGCGACATAAACAATTTTGGTGTCTTTGGAAAGAAGACCCTTTGGGCTTTACTATCCATCATCTAGAGTTGATGATGCTCAAAAAGATCAAAGTTATAGACACTGAAGTGCCTTGAAAAAAATTGTACCACACTGATTTTTTTTTTCATATAAAAATACATGAAATCAGTCCTGGAGCAATCCAGAAAAGTAATGGGTTGAAAGTCACATGTCTCATGAGTTTCTCAGCAGCCGAGATGAAGTCTGGAACTCGGCGGCGGTGTCTGGCAGAGAAGGAGCGATCCTGGGGCCGGCAGATTGGCCGGAGGACCGAAAAAATCCCTAGTATAGGTTTGAATGGGAGAACTTGAGTCTGAGATATAATGGCAAAAGGTGCAAACCAAATGCTGATAAACCATCAATGCATAGAGGTAAGTCAGCTGAATTTATACCATGGTGTTGATTAACTTGAGTTCGCTCCACCTGTGTTAATTAGGCTAAGTATCTGACGCGCTCCTCCCGAACCTTGTTAATAAAACATAATTGGCTTGAAAGTCACATGTCTCATGAGTTTATATTTAAAATCTGAAGAAGATACATGAAAAATGAGATTCTTGCAACCATTTTTCTGAGACTATGTCTAGTCTAGTTGTTCAGTGGACCCTTACATTTCTAACTAAACGGGGATTTACAGCTGTGGATGCGTTTGTGACTCGTTATTACGATGAATCTGGTACTGCGTTTGTCGCCGATGCTTGAGGCTTAGACCTTTAGAAAGTCAGATAGTTTGTCAAGATTAATTATGTCCCTTTTCATTTAATCTATTCGTAAACATTGAGCATATCCAATAGCTCAGAACAACTTTATGATGTAACAGAAACTATGGACTCTCTCTTTTCTAGCATTTTAGATGGTTGCTCCTTTACGCTTAAGGAAGGTGCAAACAAAGAGCGTTCAGTGCGCCAGTGTCCAGGTGCGGGTTAACAGGTTAAAGGATTTTTAGGCTGCATTAATTAGGACAACCGGAAAACGGGAACACTTCCCATAACACCTGATGTACTTGCTACATCGTTAGAAGAATGGCATCTACGCTAATATTAGTC
>NW_015555718.1:25343-53176 GCF_001515605.1 Sinocyclocheilus anshuiensis
TGCACCAAGGGTCTGAGAGTAACGCAATTTCAATTCTCTGTGTGTATGTGCTGTACATGTGGAAGAATTGACAATAAAGCAGACTTGAAACTTGAAACTTGAAATATTCTGAGAAAATTACAATGTTTTCTGACCTTAGATGCATTTAAACCTGTTGTAGAGGACTCCAACACAATATTAAACACTTTAAAATACCATATGACCTGCTCTTTAATTTCCAGCGATATAGTCAACTTGATTGCACAGATACTATTTAAACTGAACTGAGCTGGATGATGACATCACTGAATTCAACGATGAACTGCCTTTAACTGAAAATTGAGTGTTTACTATTGTCATTTTGCATTATTGACACACTATTTTCCTAAGTAATGCTGTACAGTTGCTTTGACACAATCTGTATTGTTAAAAGCGCCATATAAATAAAGGTGACAATGCAGCTATAGCTACTTACATCTTTTGCAAGATGATAATATCCAAAAATAATCTTAGCTTGATGGAATCCTCCGGACTGGGGTGAAAATACAGCAGAGTAATGCTTTGCTGCTGCAAGATAATAGTCACTACAATGACGCATCCCTTATGAAATGGCACTGTGTAAGAACATCAAAGGTTGTTGATTCAGAAATGTCATACTTGTGCAAATCACTTAGCAAAGGTGTAATTTCATGCACTTGCTTCCAAGACTTAGTGAGCCGCCTAAACTTGAAGGTGTCATAGGTGTGATCCTGACACACAAAAAAACACTCTAAAAGGTGATTACACTGCCTTAGGACAAACCTTCATTTGTACAAAGCAGCATTGCATGTATTCTTTGTAGAGAAAGCAATTCCAGAATGCATTATGACCAGATGGTGAACAGGTATTATTATTAATATAATTAATTCAATACCACAAATTACTGGGGGAAAAAGTTCAATTTAATAACAATTTTGCACCCATTACTGGATGTTTTTTACGCTTAGACTATCATTGCAATAACTTCAGAAACACCAACCTCTAGATTGTTGAGTCGAGTATCCAGTAAGCTTTACACAAAAACATATCATGCTGCCTTGAAAAGGAGCTGCTTATGTAGGCAGAAGACAGCAAGTTGGTTCACCAGGCTTTGGAACAGAATTATGGTCTTCAACTGCTAAAGAAAGGGCGGAAGCACGTGGCCCGACAGTGATATCCGGATCCTGTCCTGATGGCACACAGATTTCAATCCAAGTGATGTTTTGTTAACAAATTTCGGGAGGAGCACACGCAGATAATCAATGCAGCCAATTCACTATCAGTAATCACATCATCTATCCAACCACCACGAGAGAGAACCACTAAAAATAATCATAGCAGCCTTACCTTCATTCTCTTTAGTCCTTCAGTATCCCTCCACCACCACGACTCCTCTCCGTCGACCCATTGCTGGGGGGGGATTACCGAGCTCGGAGCCCTCTCCTCGGACAGCATGCCAAATACGCATACTATTCTTTTTGCTTTATTATCTGAAAGGCAAACTCGTGAAATGATATAAAGCATTTCAGCTGCTTTAGGGGTGGAATGTCTTTCATCTGAAACTCCCACTAAACTATTAGCTGGTGAAAAATGTGTCAGCTTGGGGGCGCTCGTCTCTCCTCAGTCTCTTAGCGTGTGTTTTATCACTGTTTAATTATGACTGTGTCGGAGCTACAGGCAGAGGCTAATGTTTATCTGTGGTAATGTTGAAATCCATCCTGAATTGTCCCGAACTCAGTGTGTTGCTTTAAAATCAAGAACGAACACAACAAGAACTGTGTGAATTAAAAATAAATCAACAACTTAACAAGCACGAATCAGTCTCCAGAAACACTTCATATCAGAATAATATCCACAGTGGGACTCTTCTTGCTTTCTTTCTTGCTTGTTAGGTTTAGGGTTAGGGTTAATACACGTCATGTTCACAATTTCACAGGACAATTGCATCATAACCAGGTAACATATTTAGGTTACAAATCCATTGTGGGAACATTGTTTTGAAGTGTTTCTAAAAAATTTAAATGTGCAGTTTTCTTGGCATGATTTTAACATTATTTAAAGTTTACAAAAATGTTTCTTCCATTTGACCATTTTTTACTCAAAAGATAATGTTACTTAAAGATAATGTTATGTTAAATAAAGGTGACTTGACTTGACTTATTTGAATGTTTATTTTTAATATTCTAAGAATCTTAAAATGTGCAATTTTCTGTTGTGATTAGAACGTTATTAATGGTTGCAAAAACATTTCTTACATCCTTCCACTAATATTTTTAAATTAATATTTTAATATTACTAAAGTAAGAAATACATTAAATAAACATTACTTTAAGAACATTTTGTCCTAACATTTATAAACCTCACTGAAAGATCCCCTATTAAACAGAATGAAACGGTTTCGGCTGTCCTCACCTGATGTCCCCTTTCCTCCTTCTCGTCTCTGGAGGGTCCTGCTCTCATATATCCCATACGGAGACTCTTGATGTGGATGTTTAGGGACCAGAGGCTTTAATGTCCCCATTCGTTTTGCAGTGAGGTAATCGATTGCACTCAGGGCCGCAGCTAATGTGATTTATGAGCCTATTTTTGCTGTTATGCTCCATGTACAAATTGTCTTTGGTGATGTAAATTTGCCATTTTCCTGCGTTCTTGCTGACTCCAGGGCCAATTCACAAAACGGATGTAATTTACTCATGTTTTTCTTTCCTCTGGGCTCCAGACACCTGCAAATCACATAATGCAAGAGACTAAAAGACAGTTCACTTTATCTTCATTGGTTTATGCTTCCCGCATGCTTGCTGTCATTAACACTCACACATCACTCATTTTACTGGCTGGGCTGAATGATACAGCTATTAGTCTTGACATAAATAAAGATGCAACACAAAAGCTCCACTTTTCTTGTTAATCTGCAGCAAATATGACAGCTGTAAACAATCTAATCTAGGTACGGAGAGAAATGTTTATCTCCGTTAAGGCTGTTAAAGCAACACTGAAAACATCAGCTTCTCTGTGGGGGCTTGGCTGTTTTTAATAGTTTCTCTTGTGCATTGTCACATTAGATCAGAGTATACATATTGAAGATCAAGTGAGCATGAACTAATAAATAAATTAGGCCTAACTAAAACACAAAGAAATCCACGGTGTGACCAGCAGATGCAAGTTAATACAAAATTAATGAATAAATAATACAAATAAACAAAATGCAGATGCATTTGCTGACAGTAATGAGTGATGCCATGTCTGCAGTTTTACCGTGGAATTGGGCTACTTTTACGCTGTTGTATTCCGCTGGTTGTTTTTTAGTCAGAGGGTTAAAGCCATCTCCCTCCACTCCCCAGAATGCAATTTGGACGGAGGGGAAAACCATGAAAAAAAAAACCGTGATTGGGCTAGTTTTGAATAGCAATTGGGTTTGTTTTGTTTCACAGACCTGGCAACCCTGACAGTAACCAATTTTTCTTTTGACAAAACTTCACTGCTCTCAACTCTCTTCTTTTTCCACTCTAGATTCTTCTTCTTGTCATTCCTGTGAGTATCAGCGCTTTTGTATGATAAACAGCTGGTATTTTTACACATTTGTATGTGGTTTTAGATAAAAATGTTGGCTAAATAAATAAACAGACATCGATGCAAGATCAAGAGTGTGAAAGAGAACACCTTGTGGTGTTTCAGGCATTTCCCACCTGATTAAATGCCAGTATGTCTTCCTCCATCTGTGGCTTAGAAGTGTAAAGATCCAAGGTTTGCCATTACCCCTGTTATATAAACAAAGCCCTAGTGGAGCGGATGTCTTTTCCACTTAGTGTAAACCAGTGGGACAAAGCAAGCGTTTGTCTAAAACGTATTGAAACCTAGGGAGTTGTGCTGTTTGGCTTCCTCTGAAGGCAGCGATCCTTAGCGCTCCCCGGTTCTTCAGCGAGCCTTTAATGACCTGTGATGATACAGTGCCTGTCTGAAAGCCTGAAGGGAAGCCACTGCTCTCTGAGCTAAACCTTTAACCTTCACTTCACACATAAATAACTCTCTCACCTCCATACAGAATAACATCAATGAATGGCCTCAACCAAGGACAGACCTTAAACCCCTCCTATGTCCTGCGGTGCCAGACTTCTGACTAAACGCTCACGTCTATATTGTTGCTTATTCTGACCAGGAAACCCACGCTTAGACAGGATGAGCCACTAAAAGTGTCCAATCACTTTTTTGTTGTTGTTGTTGTTGTTGTTTTACATGCTTTACATGTGAATACTGACACACAAATAGCTGAAAATTTGTAGAAGCTCAGTTTGGAGCAGGAAAAAAAAAACAGAAATACTTCTTTCACAGACATAAATCAAAAAGAAAGAAAGAAAGAAAGAAAGAAAGAAAGAAAGAAAGAAAGAAAGAAAGCAGAATGTACCGTACACTTCTGAGAGTAGGTATCTTGTTTACTGGCTACACAATGCCTCAAATCAAATCTTTAAGTGATCACTAACCTGCCAAACACAGCAAATCCAGAGGAAGTCGTGGCCTAATGGTTAGAGAGTTGGACTCATAACCCAAAAGTTGTGGGTTCGAGTCTCGTGCCGGCAGGGATTGTAGGTGGGGGGAGTGAATGTGCGCTCTCTTCCACCTTCAATACCACGACTGAGGTGCCCTTGAGCAAGGCACCGAACCCCCAACTGCTCCCCGGGTGCCGCAGCATAAATGGCTGCACACTGCTCCGGGTGTGTGTTCATGGTTTGTGTGTGTTCACTGCTGTGTGTGTGTGCACTTTGGATGGGTAAATGCAGAGCACTAATTCCGAGTATGGGTCACCATACTTGGCCACATGTCATAAAATAATTTTAGCTCTGTGCCAGCCTGGTGTGCTGTAAAAACAACTTTGTTTTCATAGACTTATAAAAACACAAATGTGCCATTACTCATGGTGGTTACATAAAGACAAGTCAATCAGAAAATAACTTATTACATTTGAGAACATAAAAAAATCCAGTTTTGTGTGCATCAATGTTTCATCTGACAGAACGTAAATCTACTGTATTGTGTACTGCATGCTTCAATGCGTTCAGATAAAATTAGGCTGAAAATATGTTGACCTGTTTTTGTATAATATTTACAGCAAGAATCATGGTTCTCTCAAGAGACAGACAAGCCATCAGACAGATGAAGCATGTCAACAGAGCAGCTCGAATGCAAGAGCGATGGCTCAATACTGTTTGTTAAACCTACATATGAAACACCCTTAACTCTTATCTTTCTTTCATTTAGGTGGAAGAACAACACTCCTGAGCAGTTTACCAGTGAAAATGTATCAGTAATACTTCTCACAAACAAATGAATAATGAATAAAACGTGCTGATCTGTTTAAAAGAGAAGCCCGGGATCGGTCCTGAGCACTTCATCTAAATGAGCTGAATGCAATGCTCAGGCTCGCTAGGCTCATTTTAAAGCACATCTTGGAAACATATGAATACTATAAAAGACATGCAAATGAGTTGATGAATTTTGATTACAGCAGCATTATGTGGGTGGAACGGGTGACTAGAGTAACTAAAACATCTCATTCTTTGACAGAATTACACCAGCAGCTTCGGTTACTATAAAAGTGATGCTGGGAAACATCACACCCGCCTACATCTTCATTTCAGTATGTGTAACTGATGACATGCAATAAAAAATTCATATTCTGTAGAGTGTAAAGATGAACATGGCAAAATGTTCAAGTTTACACTGTCGTAGATCATGTGACTCGTGTATGTTTTTTTGATCCACAGATTCTGTTCATCCTTTCCAATCATCCATAAGGGAAATAAAGGCAAGTCCATTTTTAAGCAAAAAGAGATTTGAAACATCCTTTTACTCAAGATGGACTGGAAGCTTTGGTCTACAAGATGTGTATCGTTCTTTTTTCACAGAAAACACCCGACACTGGCATGAGTAAAAGCTTCTTCACACTCACTTAAATCATGCAGTCGACCATTATTGTACATCACGCTTCAATAAACAGAACCCGTGATTATTGTATGGTGTCTGCACTGGGTTTAATCCATCAGAACTGCTGATATTTTCAGTCTTGTGGACATATGGGAAACCAGACTGACTGCGCTGATTTCGCTAAATGCTTTACAATCTAATGCAATGACACACACACATAAAGCATCTGTGCATGACAATGAATAGATCATTCACTTTGCTTCATAAATATAAAAGAATACACATTATCACGACCCACCCATTCCCCTCCCTTCCTCTCACGGTCCCTTTTGCCCTCCTACTCACTCGCTCTCGCATTCTCTACCATCAATGTCTTTTCGTACAATCAATAAGAGAGATCCATCATAAGCAGCATCTCTTTCTCTCTCTGTGAGATGTGATGTTGTCTACGGTGCAGTAGCAGGTTCCTCTTCCTGCTATGTAAGGAACATGTGTATTTCCTCTATCTGACCCTAAAAACACAGAATGACATGACAGACCCTCAGTGCAGTAACAGATATAACACTGAGCAGGTACAAATTCACTATAGAGTTAGGGCTAGACACATCATGACTATAGAAACCAGCAGACAAAGGAAAACTTGGCTGCCGTTGGAAGAGAGGTTGTCCAAACTGTGATCATAACCAAACTGAGACAGAGCTACACTTTCTGACAGAATGTACAAAATATACAGATCATTGAGAAATGTAGTCCAGAAAAACTGGACTAAATCTTTTATCAATCCAAGATTCATGTCAACAAATTCAGGAAATTTGAATAAACAGAATACTGTTTATTCAGAATCACAGAGATCTGAAACACGCAGAGATTCACCTTCTGTACTGTGAAACACTAGAACACAAACATACACCCAGAACCACAAAAGCACAATATAAATCAATCCACAGTAACTGAGTCAATACTACTATCAATCAAAGATAATCAAAACCCTTTAGACTTCGTTATTACTGCAAAGCATCTTGACCTGATTCGATGTTAAATAAAATGATAACATAAACCAGCACTAAATTTCAATCGACTGTAATGAAATGTGTGTTTGTGAGTGTTGGTCACATCTGATTCATCAGCAATCAAGCACTGATAACAGCTACCGTCTTTAAAAATGGAGAGCCCAGTAATTACAGAGAGATATTTCTGTGAAAGTTACTCTGTAGTATAATAAACTCCTGGACTTCATCATGACACGTGGAGTATTAGTCAGATTTGATTTTTACTGAATAACATGCTGTTCAAATTACAAGCAATATGGTTGCATGTTTTATTAACTTCATTGGATTCAATCTGGCACCAAGGACTATTTTACAAACTTATTGTTAGTGGTTTAGGAGGTAAAACCTACAACCTTATTAAATCAATGTACACAAAGTAAATAAAAGTGACATCTTTCCCAAGAGCGTGGAGTGAGACAAACTGATGTTATTCAACATCTTCATCAATAAACCTGCGTTCAGTCTGGAATGATCTGCAGCCGCTGGTGTCACTTAAATCAAATACCTGCTCTATATCTACAAATAATGCATGCATGGGAGAATCAGGCAAACATTCACAAATGATAAAAACACGTAAATGAGCAGTCAAATTCTGGAAGCATTTAAAACTCACTGCCTCCCCCCCTGGCCCAGCATTATAAAGCAAAGGAACCAGCCCCCACTCTCAGCTTCACTAACATCTACTGAGCCCATCATTCTCCTCCTACTTACAACTTTATTAGTACTTTGTTGTTATTTGTGTGTATATGTATTTACATTTAATGTTTTTGGCAATAAAACACCTTATTTACCAAGTCAAATAATGTTATTTGAATCTGAGAGAGAGAGAGAGAGAGAGAGAGAGAGAGAGAGAGAGCTGAAGGAGCCACATTGTGTTAGGCAGAGGGAGATGCAAGCACACACACCTCATTAACACACATATGGAAAGAGAGAGCGAGAGAGAGAGAGAGAGAGAGCTGAAGGAGCCACATTGTGTTAGGCAGAGGGAGATGCAAGCACACACACCTCATTAACACACATATGGAAAGAGAGAGCGAGAGAGAGAGAGAGAGAGAGAGGGGGAGAGAGAGAGAGAGAGAGAGAGAGAGACTGGATTCCTCACACGTACCGCCAGCATTCCTATTATTCCGGATGTAGCGTGTCGCAGCTCAGAGCGGCAGCAGAGAGCATGTGCTGAGACAGGAGCAGCGATGCACAGCTGACAGCACAGACGGACACCAGCTTCCCGCTCAGATCTGAGGTGGCGAGCGGTCAGGACACATCGAATCCGACTGCATCTGCATTCACAGGACAAAGAACCAAACACACGTGAACCACTGGAGCGATCACCAGCACACCGTGATGGTTTAACACTACAGTAAGTAGCGTTAAGTAGCCTGAAATAACTACCTGGACTGGCTGTAAGTTTTTAGTCTGAAACACAAAAAAGTGAGTTTAGCTTTAGTCTGATTTATTTTTTCCTGTGCTGAAATCAAAATCCCCCTCTGAAACGTCTACAGCAGCCTTTTCTGCACACTCCAAACTTAAATGGATTACATTCGTGGCATTAGGAATTTGGGGGCTGAAATTTGAAGAGACATGCCTGACTGCGGGATACAGCACATCCAGGGGAGATCTGCGTGTGTTTGCTGTCACTTTACACAAGGATTACAGTCCTAATTTGGTCTCCCCGAGGACACGTGCGAGAACAGTCCACAGCTCGTCATTATGATGAACTTCAGACAGAGGAGAAGGTAGATGTCCAGTCGGTTTCAAAATTTTCTTTTAAATGTCTTCTCAGAGAGTGCATTAAATTCACCTGTAGATGTAGGTGTCTGTCTGATGGCCACAAAACAAGATCTTTTTTAATGCCGCTATGAAAATCTGGAAACAGTGGCCTATAGAAATTCTTGAAGATTGTACCTAAACATATTGGATTTGATGGTTTGAGCATTTTGGCACTTGCATCTTTGTGATCCACATGATTTTGTTTGTGTCCAGCTAGTCAATCCTGGAGCTCGGCCATGGGAGCAGCACTGCGGGGCAGAAGAGTCTGAGTCCTCTCTGTCTGCCTCCCCAAGGAGCCTCCCCAAATCCACCCATCAGGGAAGAGGTTGTCCCGCCCACGGCAGGATGGTGCCACCCCCTCCCACCAACAAGCCGCACGTATGCTTGTCCACCATTGTCATCATGAGCAGCATGGCGCTCATGGATGCGTACCTCGTCGAGCAGAACCACGGCCCGCGAAAGATCGGCATCTGCATCATGGTGACCGTCGGTGACCTCTGCTTCCTCATCGTGCTGCGATACGTGGCGGTGTGGGTCGGGGCTGAGGTAAGGACGGCAAAACGAGGCTACGCCATGATACTTTGGTTCCTTTACATTTTCGTCCTGGAGATTAAGGTGTATTTTGTATACCAGAACTACAAGGCTGACCGTAAAAGCCTGGATGCCTTGGCTCGGAAAGCTCTGACACTCCTGCTGTCCATCAGTATTCCCGTGCTGTTCGTGATTCTGGTTGCTATCGACCACATGGAGTACGTGAAGGCTTTCAAGAAGAAGGAGGAGATCAGAAACCGTTTGTTCTGGGTGGTGGTGGATCTGTTGGATGTTCTGGACATCCAGGCCAACCTGTGGGAGCCACAAAAGAAAGGGCTTCCTCTCTGGGCAGAGGGACTGATGTTTTTCTACTGTTATATTCTTCTTTTAGTGCTGCCCTGTGTGTCTCTGAGTGAGATCAGCATGCAAGGCATCAACATCAGTCCTCACAAGATGATGCTCTACCCCATTCTGAGTTTGGTGACTATTAACATTGTCACTCTCTTCATCCGTGGAGGGAATATGCTCCTCTATAAGGACAACAGAGTGTCTGGGATACTCATGGCCAAGAACTTCCTAGCCATCGTTCTGAAGACGTGCAGCTTTGTGCAGTATAGGAGACAGTTGCAGAGCACCCCGCCTGGGTTTGGAGTGGAATTACAGAAGAACTCTGTGGCGTCCGGTCGATCCATACAGACGCCTCCACAGGTAGCGCTGCAGGAGCAAATGCCGCTGCCTGAGGTCACCACGTGTGAACATACGTGACCCAAAATCTGGAGACTACTTGCACAAGGAAGCAGACCTGTAAGGATGCACATCTCTGATGAAACAATGCGGATGTAAGCTACATATCGCTAGCTTCATTATTTTCATCCGAAATAAATACAAATGGAGTATAACGGTATGAAGGTAGTCCGTAATTGCATAATGCTAAACACCTTTCCTTATATACTTTGCATATTATGCCACCTTTCTAAATATGTCATTGGACAGACTCCAATTTTTAAAATGGCTTTGGTCATCTGGGGTCCAAGTTTGGCTGGTTACTTTGGTCCAGTTCCCTGCTGGTAGATGTCCAATACACCATCTGATTGCAAGCAGAGATTCAAAAACCTGTGTCCAGAAAATTACAGTAGAAGTTTCACAAGTGACTGATTTATTTCTGGAGGCTCTTGACTTGACATTTGTCCCATCTGCTGACGTCACAGCTCAGGATAGTGATTAATGAAGGGTTTGAGAATGCTTTGAGACACAGGTGATTGGTCTTGTGAAAATTATTCTGCATACTACAATTATTTTTAAAAATGATTTTGTCATACTGGTGCACTGCTTTAAAAACCATACAGTATGCAATAAACTTGTACCGCAAACCATTTCAAACACAGTTTGATCAGAAATGGTGCAAGCATAACATACACTGTTGTTTGAGAAGATCAAAGAGTCTGCCTCATAAATGCAAAGGTTCATCATTTATTAAACACATTACGAGATTTATAGACATCATAACATTTGGATCAAAAGAAAACAACTATTGTGATTCTATTGTATATTTATTTTCTAGTGATGCAATATCAAAGCTCTGGTCACTATTCATCTGCGCCAATAGGTATATTTAAAACAACAACAAAAAAAAGAACGAAAAAAGGACCTTTTAGTAGAAAAGGGGGGAGCGTTTTTTTATGTGATACTTTGATAAAGAATTGTGTACATATGTGGGTTGTGTGTTTGTTACAGCATGTTTTACTCAGGTCAGACACACAAATGTACTGATTACACTGAAGATGGAATAGGTTTCATGTCGTAATTACAATTCTGATGAGGGTTTTTAATTAAACAGTGTTACAAAGGGAAAATGACCAGTGATTCTCCTCTCTTCATTTAATTCTCCAATTAGCCACTATCTAATTGCAAATGTGGATCCTTTTGCTAACACCATTTATCTTTTTTTTTACCTTTCTTTGTATAGTGCTTTATACAATACTGATTGTGTCAAAGCAGCTTTACGGAGTCAAACAGGAAAATAGTTTGTCAATAATACAATAAGACAATAACAGTCATTTTTCAGCTAAAGTCAGTTCATTGATGATTCAGTGATGTAATCATCCAGTTCAGCTCTCTTCCAAATAGTGTCTGTGCAGTCAGTCAAGCGTCCCCAACTAAGCAAGCCAAAGGCAACAGTGGCAAGGAACCTATATCTGAATATACTCTTTTAACACCTTGCCTGATCTACTTAGTTTTCGATAAATTAAGTGTTCAATGAAAGAAGTTAAAACTATTTTAGTATGCTACTTTGTTTAATTTGATCGTGTTTGATGTTGGTTATGAATTAACAGAATTAATGTACTGCTTAGTGAATAACTTCCAACAGATGAAGAAAACACACTGCCCTAACAAACTTGTTACTGCTCATGCATTTGCTTACCTGACACGTAATGGAAGATGCTGACAGGGAATTACTTTAACAGAATCCTGGGAAATGGAAGGGTCTCAGAACACTGTGATAAAGATGCAAAGTTTGTAGTTTGTAATTTCTCCGATCACAAATGCAGACATGGTTTTATGTTTACGCGGCGCGATGCGATGCAATGCAATGTGTAAAAAGACAGTATAAGTCATTATAATCCATAATTATGTCCCCACTGGAATGCCTCGTTTATAATGGGTTTTAATGTTTTTGTCTCGTTGCTCCGGCCGGACAAGGCATCACAATATGGCAAGGGGCGTAACATTTCCGTCACACGCTTGAGGTACTCAGCCAATCACAATGCACTAGATAGCTGGCTCATCAGACCGATGAGCTTTGTAAAAATCGACGCGTTTCAGAAAGGCGGGGCATAGACGAGAAACAATAATGTACAGTATGTGGAAAATAATGTGTTTTTTGAACCTTAAACCACATAAACACATTTCATTACACCAAATACACAAAATAATGTTCTTTTTAGCAACATCATATGACCCCTTTAACAAGACTCAAATTGACACAGGCAGAGTGAAAGACTGGATTTTTTCGATCGGGTAGGGTACAAGTGATTTCAAAACATTTCAGCTGGTTTATAGCCTATATATCGTGTGAATATTTTTTATCTTGTATAAGATGCATTTGGTTGAGTTACGCTGCAGTAAAGCGCTTCATTGTAGTACTACGGTGATTATCTCTTCAGCGTGCAGCGCTAGCAGGACAAACAACAATGCAGAATATTAATAACTATGACTGGGACTGTCATATACATAACATTATAATGAGAACACTATTATAATAAAATGCTGTGATTTTTTAGAGTTTAGTTGCTGTGTTTCTGAACATTGTTGCGTGAAGAAAGCGTCCACAAAAGGAGTTCATTTAGAGACACGTTCATGTGCATTTGGGGTATTTTGTGCAGATAGCTTATGTAAGTCGTAATATTAATGTTATGTTGTATAAATAACGAAGCGTATTCTATATGAGATAAATGATGAGTTATATCCCATGGATTAAAAACCTGCTATCAAATGCTTCACTCTACTGGTCATCTTCAGCGCGCACACAGCTCATAACAGAAATGCAGAACATTAATAACTACTGTCATATAGATAACTTTATAATGAGAGCACTGTTGTAAAACTGTTGTAAAAACCCCAAAAAATTAATTCTTTCGCTGAGGTTTAATGTTAACTATATTTAAATCAAAACATAAAAATAATTTTTGTATCTGCGAGGCGTCCGTTACACATTTTCCCTGTGTGTTAACGTCGGTAATTATGACTGCCGAATGTCTGACTTGATTCTTGGTAATGTATTTTGCCCCCACAGCCCCGCACCCAAACATATGATTCGACTGTCAGTCGACTATCTGCAAGATTAGAAAATTTCGATTTGACTTTGTAAATCCTTAGTCGGGGACACCCCTAGTTGTTACAGAAATTACATTATGTGATTGATTAGGCATGGATCTAAACCGTGCAGAACAGTGGACCTCAAGAGGTGGAATTGCCCACCCCTGAAGATGAAGACGAGACACTTCAGCAATGTAGAAATACAAGAAATGTCTGTGCCTCAATTATAGGACACTTAGAAATGTCATACATGCAGCATATTTTGAATATTACATATTTGTTTACATCAAATAAATCATAGAAGTATTGATGACTTCGGCTGTTTTTTATACCCTAATAGGGCAACGTATCCTGGGAGATACAACTCATGAAATCCAAAATATATTAAATATTTATAAAATCCAGATGATATTAAAAAGTGACAAGAAATTATTTTTTGCTGATCATTTTCCACTCTTGCCTGCTTTAGGGTCAAAGTCTACATGAAACAGCATTAATTTAGTACCTCTTTTTACCTTCATAATCTGACATATTTTGTGAACTGAGGAACTGATCTGAGGAACATATTTCACATAATTTAGCAAATAGGGTTTATAATTTAGTATATTTGGATTTCACGTTGACTTTACGCATTTAATTTGATTAATAAAGGATTGGCGTTGACTTGTTTTTGTCTTAAGCTAGTCTTTGTATTTCTCTAGTATTGGTGTATTTGCGTATCTCTTCATCATTCCGACAAAAGCAGGATGATCAGTGGTGGTAATATTCTCAGGTTATATTTGTAACCAAATAAAATGATGACTGAGACTTCTTATTGATGTTCTATGAAAGCGCATGGATTGAACACATAACAGGGCATGCAACCCATCACTTTTCTATAGGAATGTTTCACACGTCCATAAACGTCTACACTGTTTATAAACCAATGTCTAATTTTGCATGCATTTTATGTTTCAAATCTACATTGGTAGCTAATGTGTGTGCAGAGCATGCTGGGATAGTTTTACTCCCACTGAGACAAATCAACTGACCAACACAGTTTTAAATCAATACAACTGATCACCTCCTCACTTTCTGGCAGTGCATATACTTCCTGAGTCTTCCGATTTTTACTTTAATTTCAAAGATGAAAAATTTGCCTCAGAAGAGATTTCCACATTTTCTGATTTAACAATGTGAACAAGTTTGGACTCTGTTGCAGCATTTGTACATTGAGTTTATTTCTAATATCTAAATTAGGGCTTCAAAACACTTGGAAGTCTTACATGGTGGCAGTCCTAATTCACACGGTGCATGAGGTGAGGTCAGAGAGGAAGTTCCTCTGAAAGCTGTTCAGAATAAAATTAATTTACTGTGAGACTGGTTCTTAGCTATTGTTACACAAGTCTCTCCCTCCGTACAGTGTTAGGCTCTTCTCTACCTTTGACGCTTGTCTTCAGGTTTTGACGCACAACCTTTGCACAAAATATGCTGCATTAATGAAGCTTAAGTTAAATAAGTTCAAAACAATCCATTTAAATGCAAACAGGAGGAATGTCAGTAGAATGTGTTCTGATGTAACTCTCCTAACTCTCTCCATGAGTACTCTCTCTATACAAAGGCCATACTATGAATTAGATTAGCAGTGAAAATTTATCAGGTGCATCATAGAAACAGGGTTCAGAACCACTGCATTAAATGCTTAGAGGATATCATTACATACTGAAAACTTCAGGAAAAACATGTTTGATTCAAGACAAAGAAAACGTGCATTATTGGCCTGCAATTTCTGTTGGCAGATGTTGAACGGCATCACTCATCTATTATAACCTCTCTGCTAAACTACTTCATAAATTCTCTTAAAGACTGTACAGGGAAAAGGACATCTTGAGTCTCCACAGCTGCCCAAACTTAAGTTGCTAACTGTCCATAAGAAACTAGCACAAGCAGACGGTAACAGTAAAATCGAGAATAGCTGCAGTCGCTATATTTACTGTACTGCTTTGACCAATGCTGCACTGTTTTTATTTGTAACACCTCTGGGGAAGGTGGTGAAAAGTACCTGAAAACTCAAGTCATTAAAGTTTATCTTGAACACTGCATAGATGAAGGTTTAGGGACGTTCCCTGAGGGAGGTGTTCCAGGATCTCTATCACACTGGCTTAGTTTTATGCAAATAATTCAAGTCAAAAGATGGATAAGATCTTGAGGGATGACACTCATAGCTGTGTTCCATCAAGAGTTTACACATAAGAACTCCCCTCTCTCATTGACTTATCAGAACATTTTTTGGTCTGCACCCCATCTTCAGTAGTAAGTGTTTAGACAATTGGATACAGAAATAAATTAATGCTGATGAATGATAACATTGCTGATAACAGTTACCAACATACAGTAGGCTCATTGGACAAATGTGCTTCTACCTAATTTTTGCAAAACTCCAAAAACCTATGCATATAATTGAAACACCATATTAAACACTATTGGCAGTGAAACACCAACAATAACGGACCATTTTTCCAATGAGTCTGGGTTACAGCTACATCTGTTCGGAGATCTAATTATCAGGAATTAGTTTGATATTCTGGGTTATAGGAGTGTAACGATATGCTCAGGTCACGATACAGTATGTTCACAATATGATACTTATCACGATATTTTAAACAAAATTTTAAAAATGAAACTGAAATTTCAAAAACATTAACACATTTCAATAACTTTCTTTGTTGTACATACAAGATCACATTTCAAGGTTTAATAAAAAACCTTCTGTATTCAAATTAATAACTGAATAGGTCTGTCTGTCACTGAAAGATTTGTTAAATTTAACATGAACTTAGTATTAAGAAGCCTAAGACAGAACTTCTTAAAGCAGTAAAAAAAAAACAATTAATTAAATGGTGTTCTGTTCAAGTAAGTTCAACATAAACAGCTTTAGGTTTATATTTATTTTTTATTTGTTTTTTTATTCCCACAGGTATTTGCCACTGAACATTGAGCTGTACAATGCTCTATTTTTTTATTCACAGTTTTATTTTTACTAACCTGTCTACATATGATCACCATGGTCAAGACAATAAACTATATAAAATCACACCTTTGTAAGATATCAGTCAGCATTTGAACTGCTGTGTGTGTGTGTGTATTTTGTAGTTTTTCATATGTATCATTACATTATTCAAGTAAGCTCCAAGCCAATTCCTGCATTTAAAGTTGTAATCCGACAAAGGACGCAGCAAACCAGTGTAACTTACCTGGCCTCGGTTTTGGCTAAGCCTGAGGTACATCACCGTCTCCTCCATTATGACGTAAAACATAAAAATTGTGCAATTCTGGCTCCACCTATCCTGGCAGGACTGTCCTCTCGTCAGCTCTCCTGAACCTCCGTTGTCGCAATTAGGAAATCCTGCGAAGGCAGAGCATCCTTCATGCACTTCGGAGGGTCCCTCGTGCACTTCGGAGGCCTGGCCTTCGAAGTGTGCGCACAACTTTGGGACACAGCTTACGAGTTCCCAACAACTCTGAGAGGCCATCTTAAAAAGGTAAAGTCCCTCCTACTTGGACTAAAGCCATTTGGAAATTAAAGGTAATAAAGAAACTTAAGAAATGCAAATAAATATGCTTTGACAGCAACAAAGAGGTAAACTGTTATAATATTACAATATACATACCAATTTGGAATAAAACAAACTGAATTAATTATTAATACTTAATGCTCAACCAAGAATTCTACAGATCATCAACCTCCCCCTCATAAATGAAAACAATGAACTGTGCCATCTATTGGCGGGAATACGATCGTCAAAATGGTGGCATTTACTAGTGATGGAAAACCGAGGCTTTCTGAACCGTTTGAGGCTTTCATGAAATTGTGCCGAAAAACGGTTCATTACTCTAAACTTTTTAACACAGTGTGCATTATTGACATCTGGTGGTCAGACTTGGTTTCTCCACCAAATCTAACAAAACATCGCGGAGTTAGTAGTAGCAAAAATATTTTGGGTGGGCTGTTCGGGGTCTCTGAGAACCCAGCTATAAAACATGATAAAATGCAATAGAGGTGTGACATGCATTCAGTTTCTATCTGGTGTTGAGGTTATTCTAAACTATTCTACTGAATCCCAAATAAGTGTACACACACACACACACACACACACACACACACAACCAAGTCAATGTAAAGTCAAACACAAGAGTCATGCGAAGCGCTGATTTTTTTCAAACCAGCTGTCCCGACCTTCCGATACTGCATGACGTTCGAAGCTTCAAACGTCATCAATCACGTGGTGTTGAAAACATGATAAAATGCAATAGAGGTGTGACGTGCATTCAGTTTCTGTCTGGTGTTGAGGTTATTCTAAACTATTCTACTGAATCCCAAATAAGTGTACACATACACACAACCAAGTCAATGTAAAGTCAAACACAAGAGTCATGCGAAGCTCAGATTTTTTTCAAACCAGCTGTCCTGATCTTCTGATACTGCATGACGTTCAAAGCTTCAAACGTCATCAATCACGTGGTGTTGTCATTTCGATACAAGTATCGGCACAGTGTGTGATACAATAGTGCTTTGAAAACTGCGTCGAAACCTCTGTATCAATCGTCCCATCACTAGCATTTACTGTGTTTTTTGTCTGTTTGGAATGGGAAAATGTTCCAGTACGTAAGTATGACTAATTACAATATGTACGTTGTAATATTGAAACAATAAACATTTAACATGATTACCGGTCTTGCTTTACTTCTTAACACAACACAATACATAAATCAACATAGTGAAATAAAACACATGATCAGTGACACAAACATATCTCTGTTAACTGGTGTTCAATTTGCGCAAAACAGATAGGAAAGCATATGCATACATGTACCCGTGTCAAATTAAGAGTCCTTCTCATAATAAGAGCCTCTAGTCACAGAGCCTCACTGTGACACCAGCCTACAGCTGAATGAATGTAAAGTGTCTTTAGGTGGCTCTTGGTGTGCTGAAAGACGGATGGTGAGGGCAAGACATCGACTGACAGTGGCAGGCAGAGTCGCCTGTCGAGCCGGTGATGTTCACTCGGCCTGCTGCAGCTCCCGTAATTGTTTAAAGCAATCGATTTCCTTCTGCTCAGTCAGTTTCTCTTATCTGCTTTTTACCCTGGTCTCTAAAAGCCACATTATCACTGAAGGTCTTTTGTGTCATAAACTTTATATGCCTTTGTTCCACATTCTGAACAGGTATTTGGTTACTGATGTCTGCACACTCTTGTCTCAAGCACTTTCAATCCTTCTATTTATTATGTATTGTGGTGTGAAGCAATCTGGTCCAATCAAATAGACCTAAGAAACAAAACGTCATTCCTACATGACTTTATGGACACATTTTAATAGTTAAGAGAAAGCCCCAATAAAATGGATTACTTCTTTATAAAAGAAGCTTAAAAAATCTTTTATACTAGTGACTAAACTCTGACAGACATGGAATAATAGTAAACCCAACCGTTGGTGGCTGCTGTTTGACCAGTCATGAAGAGGCATTAAATCATACTATCTGATCATTTCTGATATTTTCCTCTGGACATACTCATATAATGACCATGGTAACATCTAACCAACACTTTTCATCACCATCAGGTTTGAAGAGAGAATCAATTTTAGCCTTTCACGAGTCTGCCCTGTATCACAAGTGTTGTTGCCATAGAAACACATACATTCTAATTCCCACCATCAGTTTACATGAAACTGATATTGACAGAAATCCACTTTCCCAGTGGATCATCTTGCTGATGAAGATGTTTCCAGACATTTATGTTTCTCTCAAACAGCGCTCTTCCTGTCACAGTCAGTTGCAGCAAAGGAGAAATGTAGCTGGTTCTAGTTGCAGCACTTTTATTAAAACTCAGAAGACAATCCAAAAATGAGACACACAACAAAAAGCAAACTAACCAAAACAATGACAAGAATAGACAATGAACAACAGAAACTGAGGGTTATATATACAAAGGAGCAGTAATCAAGGGAACTAACAGGTGTGAACTAATCAGGAACCAAGACAACTAACAAGTGGCCAGAAAATGAGGACAAACGAAACTTGGACAACCAAACACAGAAACTAGTACTAAAGCATAACAGAACATACGTGTGACACTTCTTTTGCACAGTTTTGCCCTTTATATCTTCTTATTGCATTAGGTCAAATTAGGTCACAATTATCAAGTCAAGTTTATTTGTACAACACTTTACACAATGCATGTTGTTTCAAAGCAGCTTCACAGAAAATCAAAACAAATTTAGGTTATAAAATCATCGTGGAAACATTATTTTATGTTTCTAAAATGCTGGTTGCCAGTTTTCTTGCTAAAATGTCCAGTTTTCTTATCATGATTATAACATTATTCAAAGGTTACAAAAAATGTTTCTTAAAACATTCTACTAAATATTATGTTATTTGAACATTTATTTTTAAAATTCAAAATGTTAAAATGACCAGTTTTCCTGCTGTGATTATAACATTATTTATAGGTTACAAAAATGTTTCTTACAATATTCAAGTACAATTAACATCATAAGTTGTTGTTCTAAAAACATTTGTTTCTCAACATTTTGAGAATTTCAGAGAATTTGAGAATATCAAATATTAATAAAGTTATAAGAACATTTTGTACAAAAATGTATATAACTTTAAAAAATGTGTGAGACACACAACATGCAAAAGCAAACACTTTATTCAATATGATTTTAACTCTTCTAAAAATTTTATTTTTGCATAGTAACTCTACACACAAACATAAAATAATTAGCCACATACACGCCAAACTACACACAGATGTGAAAAATATAAAACACTGCAAAATTTAAACATCTCAAAAAAGGCTTGATTCTGTTCCAAATTTGTCGTAAGGGAGAAACATGCATCATACATAAATATCATTCACATCAACACTGAGAAGACAGGAACTGAATTTTGTAAATGAAGAAAAACTTATCTTGGTTTAGGAGACACAACAGCAGCAGTATAACTGCCTCAATGAGGATCAGAACTGATCCAAGACAGCAGCGATCTACAGACAGAACATCAGTGTTAGAGAGAAGACAAACTGAATCAGATCACATGGATCTCTCTGTAAACTCATAATCTAGCACAGTTTTATCACTAGTAGAAATTTGTATTTTTACACTATGTACAAATTATTGTAATTTGTAAACCTGTGTTTATTTGCCTCTTTATGATGAATCGCTTGCTGTATTCCTCAATTGCAAGTCGCTATAAATTAAGAAATGTAAATGTAAATGAAGAAGGCAAACTATTTCAATATACGCATTTAATTTCATTCAATTACAATTTATGAAATATGTCAAACCTTTAAACCGCAGGGGGGAAAAAATCAACCCGCAGCAACAATTTACAAGTAGCCCAATTCCACAGGAAAACCACCGACTTGGCAACACTGCTACTGGAAACCATTAGGTAATGGCTTTAATAGTTAACGGTTGTTGGTTTGTAATGTTTGTAATGGTATTTGTAGCTGAAAACATTACAACTTCTGTGATGGTTTCTATTGTTTATTTCAGCAGGGTTTGATTATGAAAGACTCTGAAACCAGCCAAACTCTCATCAAATCAGACGCCTCCCTCATTACCTTTGCATTTTCCTCACAGAAACAAGAGCCTGTCAGCAGAGCCAAGCAATTGAATAATGCAGGTTTTCTTTATGTTATTGATCAAAGCTCCAGGTAAATTATCTTCCCACCCTGAGTGTTTGGGAACAACTTGCGTGCCTGTAAATTCTCCCGTACACTATAAATATAAAAGAGAGACACGTGTTTAACAGAGGATGAACAAAAGCCAGAGTGATTTGCTCTTGGAAAAATAAGACAACCTGTTTAAGAAATCATTCTTGGTGCATAAACGCATGGTTTGAATCTGCAAAAGTGCTTTAAACGGTACGAGTGAGCTCTGGAGGAAGACATGGATATTTTGGGAGAGACTAAGCCTTCTCTTTGTGTCTTATTATTACAGATGATTTTGTGCAAATGCAATGAGATGCACTTCAAGAGCCACTAAAACCCATGAAGCCTTCCAGAGAGGCTTGAGGAAGCAGCAAAGCACTTGAATATATTATATTAAACAGGAAATTAAAAGGAGAAACCACAAGGGGTTTGGGATATACTGAGGTTCCTGTTCTCCTCTTCACACTCATTGAAGTAAATGAGGGCTGTTGGGAATAGTCTAAGTGAAAACACAGAACTACACACTGCAGTTTCTTTAAGGACGACGCAATGTCAGAGCTTTATACAGCAAACCAGAGCTTCCACAAGCTGTTTGGATCATCATATCTGCTCATATAAACAAGGCTATTAGTGGGAGGTTACAAATGTTAAATTAAAGCACTGCAGAATGACACAGTTCATCAAATATTCATCTCACTGTAAAGACAATGGTATGATTCAGTTATTTCTAAAATCAGAGACGTGCGAGCTGAAGAGCTTAAAATGTTGAAATCGAATGTTGGAGAGGCTCAAAACAGCTAAACTAATACAGATATTAAGGTTACAATGTGTATGAAGTTGCTGTGAAGCACAACCGCTCTTGAAATGCAGTGCACTGCAATAATAATAAAAAACTGAACACTGTGAGAGCCAGAAAGCCTCAGCTCTGCTATCACATTCCCTCTCTTGCTGATTCAATAAGACTCACATTGTGTGGTCACATTTTTACTCTCATATCGCATTTTGGCAGCTGTTTCGCACAGAATGTCGTCTGGAGCCCCGGTGCGCTGAGGTTACACTTCAACATCTCATTACAAATGCTGTCTTTCTTGCTGCTAAACATGAATGTGCCGCAGTTCCCCATGAGTGACCTGTTCATTACCGGACTCTTGGTCAGCTTCAGCCACCATCAATTATTCTTCCTCATCTCATTCCAAACCTGTATGAGATTCTTTCTTATGTGGAAAACAAAAGATTTGATTTAAAGATATCTCAGTGTTTTTTGTCTTTTAAACAGAAGTAAATGGGCTCCAATGTTGATTGGTTCCCAACAATCTTCAAAATATCTTCTGGTGTGTTCCACAGAAGAAAAAGCCATACAGGTTTGGAGCAATGAGAGGGGAGTAAACAATGACAGAAAGATCATTTTTGGCTGAACTGTCCCTTTAAGGAGAAACTGCTGATGTACAGAGGGGTCCAAACATCTGAAACCACGGGGAAAATTAGGTTTTGCATTCTTTTCTAATACAAACAAATTACACACATTTTCTGTATTTTATATCTTGCATCATTATACATCATTACGTCTTATATTCTAAGATTTTGATCAGGAAACGAACAAATTTTCATGTTTCAGGTCTCTTGCTTTGGGACCATTTCATAGAAATGCTAACATACAGTTTGACTGTTTGGCTTTTACTACCAGATTAACAGAAAAATGCATAGTGTATATCAGTATGAATATTAGAAGATTCATTAGACTTGCACATGAGCTGACATTATTTATTTAAAATACAGCAAAATGAAAGATTAATTCCTAGCTCAAACCCAGGCTACAAAAAGTTTAAATTTGATTATCAGTAGATGGAATGGTGAAGAACAGAGAGGTAAATCGCATGATAAATCCTGCTTTTGTCCAACTACCTGATGTCAATAAAAATATCTGGACTCTCAAAATGAAATGTCACAAATCAATCTTCTCTCTGCTGAAGCTCCTCATATTCGATGTGTTTTAGCTGCATTCAAGATCGAAATCAATTACTTCTGAATCATGTTTCATTACAGCTTCACCACAGCTCTGTCTGGATGCTCCCGCGGCCCCAGACGCATCAGCCGGTGGGTTGTTAAACGCTTCTGAGGCCCGTCAGATTGTGTGGTGATGGACTGGTTCTGAAAGAGCTCTCCCCTGAGGGCGATGAATCTGCCCAGGCAGCTCGTCTCCCAACGGTCCAGTGGCTCGCCGCCTGGCTGATTTAGCCCTGCGTGTAAATCACAGAACGAAGCACACAAGCGACCAGCATCATTTTGATCCAGCCACAAATCACAGCGCTCGGCTGCATGGGAGACGTCAGTCATAAAGCCGATGTTCCTCCCCCAGCGCTCCAGAATAATCAGGCACCGGGACTCGTTTATTTGGGAGGTCGAGATGTTCAGCACATCATTTATCATCACTGTTACCCAGGATACATCTGCCTTTGACAAACGTGTGGATTCTACTGCTTTATGCAACATTTGTCAAAGTGTTAGCTGTGTCGGTCAGGATCCTCAAACGCAGTGATCTGCCCACAAATTATATTTTAAATCTCATCTTAACACTCTTCTGTTGTGTTTGGTTTTTGAGTCTGCAAAACCCATCTGTTTGTGTTGTTGTTGGGTGAATGTTTGTTCTTGTGCTTTACCTGATGTCTTTGTGAAGCAGTTGGGTCAACATTTGTTTTTTTTATCTTTGAATATACTGGACTTGAGATAAACCTTGTAAAGTGAAAACCATCGTTAAGAGCAGAAGGTTTTAATCTGGGTTCTGTGAATTTTGAGAAAAGAAAAAAGTTTTAACAATTCGCTTTTGTACAATGAAAATTTAAAAGCCAGTTATTTAAGTTTGGGCACAATTCGATTTTTTTTCCAAGTATAAATTGTTAATAGTTTTCACAGTTTTTATACATGAAACATCTGTCTTTATATTTCAGGAAGGTGGTCCCTCGCAGGAGGATCATGATATCTAGGGTCCAGATAGTTATTCTTCTTTAGAGAAAAGCTACAAGCTGCACTACAACAGTAACTTGCATGATGAAGTTAATTTGTTGTGTAGGACATTCCTCCTACTACAACTGGTCTTGGTGTTTCTATGCAAGAAAAAAACGTCATGACAGCAGTGATTGGCTGATGGCAGCACAAGAGCAAAAGACCATGACTTTTTTGATGCGCATTGAGGAATTAAATGTCTTTCCATTGTTGTTTATGTGCATGTTTTTTATTGGATAAAAAAAAACTATTCACCTCAATTGAGCACAGGTTTTTAGGTGCATTTTTAGAATTTATGCGCATCTTGGCATTTCCATCCAGTGTTTTTTTATGCATTATCCTAAAATGCGCATAAAAGTAGGTTGATGGCAACATGGCTAACAGCACCTGAGCTATTCAATGACAAATGTTCCTCCTGAATGTCACGTTAGCCTTTCACCAGCACATACTCACAGACTCCTGCCGCTCATGCAGTCTGCTACATGAGCTACTGTCAAGAACTCAAAAACCATAAAGAGAGGATTCTGTCAGAATACAGCTCCCCGTGTCTCCCCTTTGATTCACACATTGTCCAGTAATGCTTACATAAGATAACACTTGATATATAATACATACATTTGTGTTCAGGAGAAAAACATTGCCATATTTCGAGGGGAAATGACAGCCTGTCTCATTCTCATCTGCATTCTTTTGAAAAGTTTATCATCCGCTGGCATTAATGCATTCAGCAGCTCATTCACTGTTGTTGAGAAAAGAAGCGGTTTGAACAGTTTTGCCTCTGAGACACTGCAGAGATGTTCCCATTGATAGTGTCTGCATCTCAGGCCTTTAACTCAGTCAGTGTCAGAGCTGCTCTACACATGATCTCATCCTCAGACGCCCACAGACCAGCCTGATGCGTATTCAAACAGCATGAGAGGACTAAAATCATTAGTGCCAGTGATTGGGTGCCGTTACTCTCGACGGGTGCTCCAGTACACCTGTACTCAAAGTTCTGTTTACAAGGCTCTTCAGAGTTCAGACTGTTTGTTTTATCTCAACAATCTAAAGTTTCTGCAGGTCAGCAGAACAGGTGAATGTTTCTGTGTGAACCAGAAGACCAAAAAGAAGCCATGCGAGGGTCTAGAGCCGTCCTTGTTATCCTGTGAATTCATGCCGTTGACCTCGACGAAGTTTTTGACAGGATTAAAGTGCCTGGCCCGATAAACCCTGGAGAGATAATTCAGAGTCCCTAGATGAGAGCCAGGCTCATTTTTCAGGAGGTGACAGAGGCCACAACAAGCCTATATGAGAGACCTTGCCTGGTAATCAACTAAAGGCTCGTTTCTCACACAGTCACTTTATGACAGGCGCAGCAGAGTAATTAAGCGGTGTAAAAACTCTGCTGTATTCCCATTTCCCTTGATTAAGCAGCAAATGAGCACATATCCTAGAAGCTGTTTTGGCTTTTTCAGGGACAACTGCTTTCATCATATGCTTATTTGTAGGGGTGTAACGGTACGCATATCGTTTACCGAACGGTTCACGGGCAAATTTCAAATGGAAGTGATCATCCCTATCCCCTTGGAGTGGGGACTTTGGAGTGAGCAGGGCACGTGCGTGCCATTATGTAGTCATTATGTAGCGATGTAATTTCCTCATTATCTTTAGCTGGGATGTTCCCATGACAACGCAGCACGGTGTCCGTCAGCAGATGTTGCTGTTTTTATGTCATAAATGTCTTTTTATTGTTGTTAGCGTAACTGTTGCAAATAAACATGCATTTTATATTTTTAAAAGTTTTTAAAATATGTTATATAACATATAAAAATCTGCTGACGGACACTGTGCTGCTTTGTCACGGGAACATGCCAGCAGAAGATAATGAGGAAATTACATCGCTCCCTTTGCCAAGTGCATTCCAAACAACTACATAATTGTGCTGTAGTCCGTGCCAGTACACACACTCATCACAATGAAAATATCCACCTTAGAAATAACGAATGTGAGCACTGGGATAATCGCCGATGTATATGGCGAACCCCCGTTCAAATGCATACACAAGAATGCTTATTTCATTTAACCTGTTTCATGTCCGTTACTATCGGCGTGTCCTCAGAGCGATTACATATGCTCTAAACTGCGTTTTGCTCCAGCTGTATAAACACAGATACTTAATGCTGCTGCTAATATGCTTAATATTTCGCTCCTGCATACAATGCAAACTGCTAACATGACACTTAGTTTAAACTTATGGTTACTTATAAACTTATAAGTAGTTTAAACTTATAAAATTATGGTTGCTCATTTTTTAAATTCAATTAGGCAGACCACGCAATACACACAGCGATATGGATTAGAAGAGCATTCACTTATCTTAGATGTTGATTTCGCTGTTCTGAAGCAAGCTGCAACGGCTACAGCAAGCACTAGTCATGTGTTTCAATGTTGAGCAGCGAGCTCATTGGCTACCGATACAGAAGAGAACCATCAGCTGCACCATGTTAATGATGTGATGATATCAGAATGAGTTAGAAACTATCGACCTGCATCCTAAGTATTCTCACAGTATAATGTAGGGGAATCTCCAAAATAGGTGCCGGATCAGTTGTTCATTTGTTGCTAAAGTTGATGGGTTTTTGCTTGGTTTGTGCTGCATGTCTGCAAAAGAAGATAAATATTGCAACGGAGAGCTGAGTTGCAGTGATGTTTATTGCATGAACGCAAGACGTAATATCTTGCACCTTTGTGCGGCTGCTCAGGAGAGAAAACAGGATATGATATTCTCAGTTCTGATAGAAGGACAAAACCGAGAGCGCTCTCTCCCTCTCTTAGAGTTTGTCCGTAATGAAGCACGCGGGGGTAAATGATTGATGTCAGGATAAATTAAAGTGCAATAGAAGGACGTAATGCACTGTTCAGACTGACATCCATCAATTTAACCCTAAAAACTTTTAAATGGCAATTACAGGACTGTTATATATATATGTATATATATATACATACATACATATGCATATACATATACATAAACATATATATATATATTAGGGCTGGGTTTTGACACGATTCGCGATTCGATTCGATTCTCATTCACAAGCTTGCGATTCGATTTGATTACCAATTTGATTCGATTCGATTCAATATCGATTATTTTTGGATATATATCAGGTACAGTAAATGCCAAATTTTCTCAAGGAAAAAAAATCTCTCAACTAATGCTGTAAAATATACATGAGAGTGAGTTGGTACTACATTACTATAATATTGAAGGTTAAAATTGTATTTAAACATTTCAATTTCAATTTTTTTGCAATATAAACATAATGGTGGCTGTCATAAAAACTTGATGGATTTATTCAAACATAAATTAAACATTGAAAAACTAATGAGTTTATGAGTCACCAAATGTTTTTCTGAGGTAAGTGTGACGATACGTGACATTGTTTACAAGCCGTTATATGACGTCTTTGCGAGGCTGAAACACTGATTGAGTGATTACACGAGACAGGATAAGGCTTGTAAAGTTATACTCTTTCTTTTAACTTACCTTCGGATGTTTAGTCATGTTTATTTTGTGCTGAAACTGGTATTAATGTGGAGGAGATGATTAGTTCACGTGCGCCTCACGCTGCCGCATCTTGTTGATCGAGGCGCTACAGCGATCTGTCACTCCACATTAAACTGCGCCAAAACGGCATTTATTGTTTGAATACTGCAATACAATGGAAAGAATTTGAAATCTGAGACTTTGTTTCATATTAAAAGTACCAAAGCACAATGCTTATTGCGATATATTGGATGGGAAGTGCCCTTTCAACGTTCTGTCCATTAACTGAAAACAGGCTAGACTAATTGATTCTTAGCATTTAAGAATCGATATCGTTCCGTAAAAATGAGAATCGATTAATATCGAGATATCGATATTTTTTACCCAGCCCTAACATTTAGGTAAAAATTAAACAACATACTTATTCTGATCTGCACTTATCAAAATATTAATATTAATGAAATTAATGAAAAAGTGAGCATATTAAATTTTAAATTTTAAAACGTCTTGCTGACATATGGGGAAAAT
>NW_015555718.1:53376-58101 GCF_001515605.1 Sinocyclocheilus anshuiensis
CTGAGACTTTGTTTCATATTAAAAGTACCAAAGCACAATGCTTATTGCGATATATTGGATGGGAAGTGCCCTTTCAACGTTCTGTCCATTAACTGAAAACAGGCTAGACTAATCGATTCTTAGCATTTAAGAATCGATATCGTTCCGTAAAAATGAGAATCGATTAATATCGAGATATCAATATTTTTTACCCAGCCCTAATATATATATATATATAAATATATATATATATATACATACATATACGGCTGAGCAATAACTGCCCCACCCCCAGTGATTTCGGCCACTGCCTCTCAAAATGTCTGTGCACAGAGCCGTACATGACTGTGCTCTCATGTTACAATAAAGAGCTCGCCACATTTGCATGGGAATGATTAAAATTATGCAGAATACCTGCAATCCCACGCGGACATTCAGACTCTGTAATCGACAGGAGGCGGATGCGTGTCAAACTCACTGTCGGAGAGGAGAGAGAGACGCCGCTTGTATCTGAGCTTGAGATTGAGATGCAGATACTGTGGAAAATGTGTAATGGAACCGTGTCAGGTATTTCAGTATCGGTATCAAAATATAGATATTTATGATAACACTACCATGTAGTTTATTTCTCCAAACTTTGAATCCATAAATTACGGTGAGCTCCCTCACTGTCTGATCAGATCTTCAAAACCTGCTGCAGCGCCGGCTTTTCCCGGTTCAGATATCAGGGCTTTTATTGGTCCCTTTACGATCGGATGTCTTTATCTTATTTTTATTGGCTACTGAAGTTCAGTCAAAGGTTTGAATATCAATTTAAATTGTGGGCATACTCAGTAACAAACTATTATTTAAAAGTAATCAAGTAGATTATTTTGCTTAATTTGTACTTAAGTACAAGTAAAAGTACAGCTTTAAAAATATACTCAAAAAAGTACAAGTACCCGAAAAAACGACTTAATTACGTGAGTAGTGTAAGGTAGACTGAGTACGTTTGGGACATGTGTACAGTTGAAATTTGAAAGGTGTGCGTCTTTCCACTCCGAAGATATTGGCAAAAGTTTATTTTCCAATGTAAGATTTTCATTTCACCATGTCTCTTCCACAATGAATAGCTTATTATCCTTTTACGATTGTTAAACGTAACGTATATCATTGCAAACTTTACTCTGTGCTCTAAAAATAGACATATTTTATGGCATCGTGCCATGCAAGTTCTTTGCATAATCTAGAGAAACGTGCGAGTATGTCAGTGGGGTACGGTTGAGACGCAGTGTATCAACTGTACCCGGATTGGTGTCCTATTGTGTCACATGCTATTTCGTTGCACAGTGTTATGATAATAGGTTAAAAGTCACATTTACACACATGCTACACAAATTATGTTTAAAAATGATATCTGTGATGTTTCAACTGTCTATTATTAAAGGATATATTTCCTAACATGAATGTTAAAAGGATAACATAGCATTTTGTGAAATATACAAGGAGGTAAAGTAGGTACAGTTGATACACCCTTTATAGGTCACTATGTATGCAGTAACAGTTCAATCATAGAAAAATAAAATGCATATTCAGAGGCTGTGATTGTGTGTGTACTGGTATTACCTAAATTATGGGGACCAAATGTCCCCACAAGTATAGTAAAACCAGTAAATAAATTCTTATCTTATGCAAACATTTTTTAGGTCCCCATGAGGAAACAAGCTTATAAATCATACAGAATGATTGAAAATGTAAAAATACAGAACGTTTCGAGTGATGGGTAGGTTTAGGGGTATAGGCTTATAGAATATACTGCTATGTAGGGGGATAAAATATACTGTCTGTACAGTATAAAAGCCACTACGCTTATGGAATGTCCCTATAATGTTAGAAATACGTGTGTGTGTGTGTGTGTGTGTGTGTGTGTGTGTGTGTGTTAGGCAATGTAGTCATACCTGTCAACATTTGGGTACCAAAATTCGGGAGGGGGGGTGGAGTCAAAAGTAACAAGTTTTATATTATATTATATTATTATTTTTATATTAATTTAAACAATTATTATCAAACAATTACATTCATTTAGTAACATAAATATATCTTAGTGTAGGCTATTTTCGTAGAGTTTTATAATTCATTATCTTCTTGTCGATCCACCAGTTCACATTTACAGCTGCATGTTTCCTGCGTAAAAATAAGGGACGTTTTTGGCTTTGGAGCAGAAGGGCTTATTGAAAAATGCAAATTCATTCTATGCCAGCATTTTATAACCGTTTCCCTGTAACCGCAGTAAACAAAACAGCTCAGCACCTGACTTTGAAACTTGCAGCGCTCCTGTTTAATCAATTAAATAGCATTTTGAAGTGTAAGCTATATCTCATTATACATGTAAATATTATTTTTTTTCACTGGAGCACCACCTGAGTCTTTTCCTCCCATTTCAACCAGTGATCATTGTTTCCTTCCCGCAGTACTACCTGCGCACATATCAATAGCATCACTGGGCTTTAGGTTGCCAAGTTGAGGGGACAAATGGGTTGAAATTTGTATGTTTCTGATCGTGTGAGAAAGATGCGTTTCATACAAGATCTGGCAACTGGACAACCTTGGAATTTGTTGCCGTGATTATTCATATAATGAGGTTTGGCCCATACAAATTATGGGAGTTTTACCGGAAGCGAATGTAGCAAACATATAAAACGCCCAGTGGGATTTTTTTTTTTATAGAAAGATTAAAACTACAGGAGATATACAGGAAAATATTTAAACGGGATGATAGCGGGATAGAATCGTAAAATACGGGAGAATCCCGGGAAAAACGGGAGGGTTGACAGGTATGAATGTAGTCAGTGAGTGGACTTAGTCTTTTTACTTTTTACTTTTTTGAGTTTAGTGTTTACATTTGTACTGTTTGCCATATCTTTTCCAGTGTTAAATATTTTGTTGCTATTTTATTTAACTGAATCTGAATTAAATAAAGTGAATAAATAAATCTGAATTTAAAAAAAATGCACAACTGTAATTTATTACATTTGCAATAAATCGTTAGCCAGCTTTAGAGCATTAAGAATGGGTGTCTCAACCGTACCATGGTACTGTTTAAACTGTACACTATATGGGTACAGTTGAGACAAAAATGCACCTTATATTTATGAGCTAATTGTGGAAAATATAAACTACTTATGGCTATTATCAATTTATGATATTTAAGTACATAAGCAAAAGAAATATCATGTGAAAAATCACTTCATTTTAGCATCTAGTTTTTGTGTAGTGATGAAAAAAGCAGAACGTGTCTCTACTGTACTCAGTCTACCCTAATTCGTTACCTCCACCACTGCACGATACAAATCATTGCAAAGCAGTTTCACAGAAAATGAAAGTTTTTACATTACATTTAGGATTAGCTTATCAAGGTGACGTCCATATGGCAGAAATGTACAAAAAAAATCATGCAGTTAGTTAATAACATGTATTCAAACAAACGCTGAACACAATTACAGTTTTAAAAAAATGCTTATACAGTTTTTGAAACTATGGCTCCATTTCTCAAAACTCTACACACAAAACCACAAAACACACAAAACATGCAATACATCACACATATATTGCAAAAGCAAACACTTCATTCAAAACTATTTTAACTCTTCTAAACATTTTATTTTTGCGTAGTAACTCTACACACAAACATAAAATAATTAGCCACATACACGCCAAACCACACACAGATGTGAAGAATATAAAACACCACTCTCTCGTGTGTCTTCTGCTTGTTCAGAGTGCAGTGGAGCACAGGAGTTTGTCACACACACATGCATATGCACATATACACTGGATATACAGTATGTGTGTACAACCGATGAATTTACACAGTTGTGCAACTGACTTGAGCTGTATAATGACACTGTTGACTTGTTAGAGCTGCTATCTATATTTTTTATCTTTATACAATCTATGTTTTATAAAGTGCTTTAGAAATAAAGTTAACTTTCTCACTTGGTTTTTATGCATATTCATATTGCATATTAATATATACATTAAGCATAAAAACTGTGTGTCGTGTTCTGTTACGACAGTCAAGAAGATGAAACTCTCTCCAAGATGATTCAATGTTCCTATTATTATACTTGATCTGTAGATAAAGATCAATGGTTTTGCATAAAAGGACTTTATCTTGCTGGAGTTTAGTGCTGTTTCTAAATCATGTTACTTTCTACTGGGTGTCTGTTAGCTCACAGCACTGGAGTAGAGAGCAGTGGCGGCTCGTCGGGGAGGCAGGGGAGGCACAGCTTCCCCAAAATTTTGAGGTGAAAATGGGAGGAAGATGATTTAATGTTAATAAAATTCACAATTCATTTCAGTTCATGTCTCAGAATGTGTATTTTTTGTTTCTAATTTCACAGTTTTAATACCATAACATGTTAATGAAGTTGGAAAGCACCGCTTTTCTATGGCGAATGTGCCGAATCTGCTGATGTAATTACAACCGCTAGGTGATAGAGAAGGGGAGAGCTGAGCTCTCGTGCCTCTGTTGGTAAAAAAAATTAACCAATCACCATCGAGTGTTCACTTTCAGAGCTGAGGAGTGTTGAGAAAAGAAACCTCATAGGTTTAGATTCTGATATCAACCAATCATCATAGAGACGTAAATTACGTGATATTAGTTTGAACGTCTCCTGCTGCGCTGATAACATACCAAGTACTTATGATGAGTAGTGATATTGAATATTTGATCGCCAACAGATTTACGAAGCTGTCATTCAAACA
>NW_015555718.1:58234-100435 GCF_001515605.1 Sinocyclocheilus anshuiensis
GTGGTTAAGCAAATAATAATAATAATAATCGGCAGGGATCCCAGACCAATACAATTAGTGTGCCTCCTCTATTTTAAAACCCACGAGCCGCCACTGGTAGAGAGTATGAATTGTTCTTCACGTGCACAGGAACTGAAATTTAAAACTGTTCAAAGAAAAGGCTCAATAAACTATCACACAGATAAAATACACTTCACATCAATATCTCTTCCCTTTGTGCTTTGAACTTTTCTATGCGGATCTGCGCGCTGTGACTCTGTTTTGCTTCAAGCACATCATTCTGCACACGGGATGTGCAGAAGCACTTTGGGCCGCTCAGTATTGGAGCCTTACATGTTATTATATTTTTGTGCAATGAAAGATTATTGATAGCCTTTCATGTTCTGTCCTATCTGTCCTATGTTGCTGCCTCAATCTGCGCGCTGTGACTCTGTGTTGCTTCAAGCACATCATTCTGCACACGGGATGTGCAGAAGCACTTTGGGCCGCTCAGTATTGGAGCCTTACATGTTATTATATTTTTGTGCAATGAAAGATTATTGATAGCCTTTCATGTTCTGTCCTATCTGTCCTATGTTGCTGCCTCATTACTGTGCTATACATTTAAAAGAAATGCCTTTTAATTTTATTGTATATATTTCTGTATAAATATATTTACTTGTTTTTCATGAATGTATTTTACAACAAAACAATGAGCAATGTGTAACATTTTACCATATTTAGTCCTATGCTTATTCACTTTTATTTATTCCCCAGTAAATAATGTTTTCACTAAATGTTTAATTTTATAAAATGGTGCTCATGATTTTTCTACAGTACCTTTTGCTGCTGAATTATCCACTAACCTAGTTTATAATAGTACTGTATATAATATAATAGTAAAAAATGGTATCAGTATATCCCTATCAGTTCAGTATTGATTCAGTTCAGTTGCATAACTGTGTAAATTCATCAGTTGTACATACATAAAAACTGTGCGTAAGCATTAAAAAAAACTCGAATTGATAGCCAGTGTAGAGATTTTAAATTTTTTTTTAAAATTGGGGTAATATAATCGTATTTTCTTGACCTAGTAAGGACTTTAGCCGCTGCATTTTGGACTACCTGTAGCTTGTTTATTGAAGATGCAGGACAACCACCTAGCAGTGCATTAAAATAGTCCAGTCTAGAGGTCATGAATGCATGAACTAGCTTTTCTGCATCAGAAACAGGTAACATGTTTCGTAGCTTGGCAATGTATCTAAGATAGAAGAATGCTGTTTTTTTAACATGGGAAATATGATTTTCCAAAGACATGTTGCCGTCTAATATAACACCCAAGGTTTTGACTGTAGAGGATGTAACCGTACATCCCTCAAGATGCAAATTCTAATCTAAGAGATTCTGTGTGCTGTTTTTTGGTCCAATAAGTAACATCTCTGTCAAATTATTGGTCATCCAATCTTTTAAATTTTTTCAATCTGACAGAGCTCATGCTTATAACAGTAGCTTGGTGGAGTAGACTCATTAAGACCAATATAGTCATTTGGTTTAAGCTAGGTTTCAGTCAAGCAGAGTACATCAACACTACTATCTGTGATCATTTCATTTACAATAACTGCTTTGGGTGTGAGTGATCTAATGTTTAGGAGCCCAAACTTTAAAAATTGTTTTTGAGTTACTAGTCATATGGAGCGTAGTGTCCTGGAGTTGTTGTCCGACAGGAGTTCCGCTCCGACTCTGCTGGGGTGCAGGCCATCAGCACGAAAAAGCCTAGGACGCTCCCAGAAAAGATTCCAGTTATTAACAAAGAGCAGTTTCTGTTCTTTACACCATGACAGTAAACATTAATTATATAATATTTATTGCAACCCAGGCTTATTGGGATGTGCTTCTACACTGTTCGAGTACAAGTCCCATGAAAACAAGTCACCATAAAGACTTGCTAAAATGGCATGGTTGTTTCGTCAAACATGTTTTTCTTTCACTTTTGCTTTTGGTTAATTTGGCTAAACTATTAACTATTGGTTAATTTTATTGTTAGAGTTGGTATAGACCTGTGCTACCCATGCTGATTTTTCCCCCCATTTTCAATTGTTTCACTTCAATGAAAGGTTAGATTTTTGTGATTTTTTATATATATTTTTTTTTACTGTTATCTTTGCTCATATTCCCCAAGGAGGCCAATAATTGCATTAATGACCAAACATGCATAATAGCTGGGATCTCATTATAAACATGTGGTTGATGTGTAGTCTATATAACAGGCATTTGTTTTAACAGGTTTTGAGAATGACACACAAGTAATTAAGTAAAATTTATTTATATAGCACCTTTCACAGACAAGGAGTCTCAAAGTGCTTTACAATAAAATTAAAATCAAAACGTTAAATACCAGCTGTACAAATACCACCAAATATCACAAAATTTGCTTCCAGACCTTATTGTTAATTAAAAGCTTGTCCAAAAATATATGTCTTTAGGTGTTTTTTAAAAGATCCTACAGAACCCATAGTTCTGAATGATAAGGGTAGAGAGTTCCAAAGCCTTGGAGCCACAACACAGAAAGCACAGTCATCCCTGCGATGTGCTGCGCACCGTCTCGATCAGGCTCCTGAAGTCCCTGAGGAGAATTGTGAATTAGCCATATGAGAATTTGAGCTGCATGTGAAGACATGTCAGAAACTCCACACAACATGCAGCCCGCTGGGTTTATTGGTGTCTAAATTAGTATAAATACATATATAACAGATGCTAAAGAGTGGCAGGACTAGCTTTCTCGAGGGTCTCATGGCTGATTAACTTCATTAAGCAGAGCGCTGTCCATCAGGTCTCTCTCACAGAATGGACCCGGAAGAGCACCATCGTTTCAGCCCACTCCATAATTTGTTTAGAGCTTCAATTCCCACACGAGCCCCTTCCTTTTCAATATATGAAAATAAATTAGGTTGGATTTAGGTCTTTCATACTTTCCTAAGGAAATAAAGCTAGTGTTTTTACATCCAGCAAAATAAAGGTAGCGGAAGGTCCTACATACATGCAGAATGGGTCTCAATCACTAACCGTGTGTAAAAACCTGCGTGCAAACACTATCATTCAGAAAAGATCATTCATCAATTAGTCTATTGCTTTTGGTTAATTTGGCTAAACTATTAACTATTGGTTAATTTTATTGTTAGAGTTGGTATAGACCTGTGCTACCCATGCTGATTTTTCCCCCCATTTTCAATTGTTTCACTTCAATGAAAGGTTAGATTTTTGTGATTTTTTATATATATTTTTTTTTACTGTTATCTTTGCTCATATTCCCCAAGGAGGCCAATAATTGCATTAATGACCAAACATGCATAATAGCTGGGATCTCATTATAAACATGTGGTTGATGTGTAGTCTATATAACAGGCATTTGTTTTAACAGGTTTTGAGAATGACACACAAGTAATTAAGTAAAATTTATTTATATAGCACCTTTCACAGACAAGGAGTCTCAAAGTGCTTTACAATAAAATTAAAATCAAAACGTTAAATACCAGCTGTACAAATACCACCAAATATCACAAAATTTGCTTCCAGACCTTATTGTTAATTAAAAGCTTGTCCAAAAATATATGTCTTTAGGTGTTTTTTAAAAGATCCTACAGAACCCATAGTTCTGAATGATAAGGGTAGAGAGTTCCAAAGCCTTGGAGCCACAACACAGAAAGCACAGTCATCCCTTGTCTTAAGACGTGTTCTGGGAATAGTTCAAATGTCTAGGCCAGAAGACCTCAAAGACCGGCCAGGGTAGTGTGCATGTAATAGATCCTGGATATAAGAGGGTGCCTGACCATGCAGGGCTCTATAATTAATTACCAAAATTTTTAAATGCACTCTAAAACCAATGAGAAGCCAATGCAGGGCCTTAAGCACAGGAGTAATGTGCGACCTCCTGCTGGTCCTAGTCAAAAGCCTTGCAGCCGCATTCTGTCCAACTTGTAATCGATCCATAGAAGATTTGTTCAAACAAGTGTACAGAACATTGCAATAGTCTAACCGTATAGAGATAAATGCATGAACAAGCATCTCCATCTCTTTTTTTGAAACCATAGATCTAATCTTAGCAATGTTCCTAAGATGGAAAAAACATGAACGAACTACAGATTTTACATGACTGTTCAAACACATAGACCTGTCAAAAATGACACCCAGATTTCTTATGTCACTGCTATCAGAGGATGATAGACCCCCAATAGCCTGCCTAATCTTAGAAGTAATGTTGTCAGGGGCAATAATTATCACCTCAGTTTTATCATTATTTAGTTGCAGAAAATTGTCTGACATCCATTTATTAATGGAGGCCAAACAATTCTGCAGAAGGGACAGTTTGTCTAGTCTATCAGGATTAAAATAAATATATAATTGGATGTCATCGGAATAACAATGATAAGATATCTTAAAACTACTAATAATCTTGCCAAGAGGAAGCATATACTGTAAAGACTAAACAGCAGAGGGCCAAGCACAGAACCTTGTGGCACACCACAGGACAGAGGAACAGGGTCTGACATGTAAGGTCATATGGACACAGAAAAACTCCTATCAGAAAGATAGGAGGATAACCAATCCAGAGCTAATCCAGAAATGCCCACTAGTGAATGCAGTCTATTAATCAAAGTGCAGTGATCAACAGCATCAAATGCTGCACTAAGGTCTAACAAGACCAGCACAGAGCATTCACCAGCATCAGCACCCATCAAAATGTCATTTGAGACCCTAAGAAGGGCAGACTGAACACACACTGAAATGTATCACAGATATTATGAGCCTCCAAAACCATAATTAACTGCATTGCCACTATTTTTTCTAAGATTTTAGAGAAGAAAGGCAATTTAGAAATAGGCCTGTAGTTATTAAATTATGTTACATCAAGGCTATTCTTTTTCAAGAGAGGCTGAACAACAGCATGTTTAAAACACCTAGGGACCTGGCTCAGCCTAAGAGATAGGTTTATAATTGGGCCAATAGATGTAATAGATTTCATAAACAGAAACGTAGGCAAAATATCCACAGGGCTTTGGGAAGGTTTCATCATGTCCACTAACTTGATGTCATTTAGGGAAATGGGGCTAAAGGAGTCCAAAATTGACAGACTTTGTCGGGTAACTGTAAGAGGATTTGCTGGTCATGCAATGTTTGCCCTGACAGCCATAACTTTGTCCACAAAATGAGATAAAAATTATTGCAGTCATTATTAGAAAACACAGGGAAAAGAGATGTAGCCGGAGAGACAATATTGTTAACAGTTTAAAACAAAGTTTTAGGATTCCTTTTGCAGGCAGATATCAGTTCATAAAATAAGATGCTCTAGCATCCTTGATCATCTCATTTAGATCTGACAAGAGCTCTTTAAGATGCAGGCGGTGGACTTGGTGCTGAGTTGCTTTCCATAGACACTCAGTCTTCCAACAAACACGTCTAAAACTGCGGAGGGCATTATTTATCCATGGAGAGGTGTTAGCAATGGCGGTTTGTCGAGTTTTAAAAGGAGCCACTCTGTCCAGTAGCAGGGTGCAATGTTCATTAAATGACTGTACAGTAGCGTCAATGTCATTTGAGATAATAACTGAGCTTGAGTCAAAGGAGGCTGATAAATTTTCAACAGCACGCTGGTTAATCATGCAAGAGCAGGATGCTCGCTTAACAGGCAGAGGATCCTCATTAAAAGCAAGATCAAATAAAATGCATTTGTGATCACTAACATATACATCTTCAATGCAAATTGTGCCAATGTTTAGACCGTGAGAGAAAACTAGATCGAGCGTATGACCCTTACTGTGCGTAGGATCAGAGACATGTTGAATAAAATTAAAAGATTCCATAATATTTAAAAATTCAGAAGCAGCATTACAACCATCATCATCCACGTGAACACTAAAAGCACAGACAAAAAATAATTCTGTCCAATGTAAACCTGTAGTCCGTAATTTTTGCCTCTTTGTCGCCATCTCTGTTTGAAAACCTGGAATTGCAGCTGTGTGCGGAATTATCTAGCTTACGTGGGTTGTGAGTCGGCACGGCTCCAGCGCAGATGAATCTAATGTTCTGAAGAGTGTGTGGCAGTCAGTCACCGAACCGGTGTGGATATTTACTGTACTTCGCAATCACAGATTCTAGCCTACGTCTTGGAATATGACCCAAATAAGAATTTTCACGTACCACTCAAATTAGAAAACATTATTATAAGCTAACCGTTGGGAATCGGGCTAAAGTAAGGTGATAGTTTGGAAAACTGGCTGGTTATGTACTTGCTCAAATATTGATTTTGGATCATTTTTAACCAAAAAAAGTTATGGACTGCAGCTTTAATAATGGACGATAAAAAGTCAATAAATTCTCTCAGAAAAGAGGCCGCTGGCCCAGGTGGCCGATAAACTAAAAAACAATAAAATGAGTTTGAACGACCAACCTTAGTCATCTGTAGTTTAAATGAAGAGTACGTACCACCAGCAGTCATCGACTGGCAAATAAAATGCTTTTTAAAAACCACAGCAAGTCCTCCACCACAGCCCGTGAGTCTAGGTGTGCTGATAAAAGAACAATCCACAGGACAGACCTCGATCAGATGACAGTACTCCATACTCCTTTGCTATGTCTCCATCAGCAACATAAAATCCAGGTTTTTGGAAGTAAATAATTCACAGAGCAGAAATGACTTGTTTGAAATTGAACGGGCATTAATCAAAGCTATCTTGAGCGGTGTTGAAGCAACACCTGACGCAGGGGGCGAGGATCGCGGCAGCGACCTCAGGTGCACAGCGCACACACCGCGATCAGATGTAAGTTTTCTCCGGGGCAGAGGGACCAAAACCCTAGGGATGTCCGGGAAGACAGAACGAAGATACGATGGTCTGGAGTCATCATAAAAGAGTCCCAACTTCAGGAGTCTTTTAAAATGCACCTGCCGTCCTGCCCTTTTTCCTCTCCTTCTCCGCCGCTTCTTTGTGCGTCCCATTAGGCCTTCTCCATAGCGAGTAATGGGTGCAGACGGACATTTAAACGGGGCAAAAAAAAAGCACCCAGACCACTCCAGGTACATACCCCACCACACTCCTCCATAGAGGATCGAATCAGAAGCATCGTTTGGCGATCATACACCCATGCAGTAGACATGACATTTGTGGACAAACTTAACAGCAATATAGCGCAGAAAACAAATAAAACGAGTCGGGGTGAACATCCAGCCACAGAGGCAAAGCCAAACACTGGCGCCATGCCAAAACCGGAAGGCGAGTTCCTTTCACAAGAGTGCGTCTTTTGACGCTAACAAAGATAATGTTTGGAGAAGCTGAGGAAAGGAAAGCCCTCACAAAAGCCAGCCACACACTTCCTCATTTATAACAATCCAGATTCGTCAACACTAGAACGTAAGACTAAATGTGTGTGTGTGTGTGTGCGCGTGTATGTGTGTGTGTGTATGTGTGTGAGTGTGCGTGTGTGAGTGTGAGTGTGTATGAGTGTGTGTGTGTGTGTGTGTGAGAGTGTGTCTGTGTGTGTGTGTGTGTGTGTGTGTGTGTGCTGTGAAACAGGCAGAATCTTCTCTGCGCACTTAAGAACACTGGTGTGTATTTTCATCTTGGGATCTGTGAGCGTGGCATTATCATCTGAAATCACTCCCATCATGAGCAACAGCTGCTGTGGTCCTCAGTGAGCGGCTCTGACGGGGTTAATGTGCTGATAACAGCAGCTCTTCTCCAGATAGTACATCCTCACTAAAGTTTCCCACAGGTCTGACAAAGACAAACACCTCAGGACGCTTCTCTCTAGACACTGAAGTACCATCTTCAAAAGGACACAATTAAATTCTCTTTCTCCTGCTCAGACAGGAAGAGCAGTGTGTTCAGTGAAGAAGCTGCAGCTCTGTTAGACTTTAGCACAAACAGACACACCTTGAGCTGCAGGAAGGATCTGTGCTTGGAAGGGTTTTCTGATGCTATTATCATTCTATTATGTCATTCTCCACTGCAAAAGTGGCTATTAAATGGTTAAAAATCCAATCAAAGACAGTGAAAATTGATACTCATTTCTGCTGAAACATGCCACATAAATAATCAAATCAATTATAGTAGTAGCTAAAAATAATTTATATATTATATGTAAACAATAAATACTCAGAAACTTCTAAGTTAGAAGAATATGTAAATACTGATACAAATACCTGGGGGGAAAAATGACATTTTTAAATTGTGATGTTTTGTGTTGAAACCCAGTCATGAACCAGGTGATGCAGACAGGAAAGAACATCTTTTTGCACTTGAAGTCGTTTGTTTTGTGTATTCTCTCTTACGGGCTTAAATCAAGATTGACACAACAGCCTCTTAAACATCTACAAACTCATAAGTCTCAGTTAAACTAAAGTGCTTAAAAAGGGCATTTTATTATAAATGTGCACTGTCTAACACGTGACGGCTGCTCTGTCAATTCTTCGTCATCAGTTAGGAACCTAGGTGTGCTATTTGATAGCAATCTTTCCTTTGAAAGCCATGTTTCTAGCATTTGTAAAACCACATTTTTCCATCTTAAAAATATATCTAAATTATGACCTATGCTCTCAAAGTCAAATGCAGAAACGTTAATTCATGCATTCATGACCTCAAGGTTAGATTATTGTAATGCTTTATTGGGTGGTTGTTCTGCACGCTTAATAAACAAACTCCAGCTGGTCCAAAATGCAGCAGCTAGAGTTCTTACTAGAACCAGGAAGTATGACCATATTAGCCCGGTTCTGTCGACACTGCACTGGCTACCTATTAAACATCATATAGATTTTAAAATCCTGCTAATTACTTATAAAGCCCTGAATGGTTTAGCACCTCGGTATTTGAACGAGCTCTTATTGCATTATAGTCCTCCACGTCCACTGCGTTCTCAGAACTCTGGCCATTTGATAATACCTAGAATATCAAAATCAACTGCGGGCGGCAGATCCTTTTCATATGTAGCGCCCAAACGTTGGAATAATCTACCAAACACTGTTCGGGAGGCAGACACACCATTTAAATCTAGATTAAAGACCCATCTCTTTAACCTGGCATACACATAATACACTATCGCATTTCTTTAATTCAAATCCGTTAAAGGATTGTTAGGCTGCATTTTCTCCATTTCTGTCACCGATGGAGTTTTGGTTTCTTGCCACTGTCGCCTTTGGCTTGTGTAGTTGGGGACGTTTGTGTCAGACTCTGTTCCATGTTTTGTGTGTGTCCTGCTCCCCATGTGCCTTCCCATGCCCTTATTTGGTTAGTTTCCTGTTCCTGTCCTGATTAGTTTTTCATTTGTCCCAGGTGTTTCCCTTGGTTTTATTGCTCCCAGGTGTGTCTCGTCATCCCCTCCTCCTGTGTGTGTGTGTGTATAAAATGTGTTCCCAGTCCCAAGTTCTCTGTCCGCTGTTGTACGTCTTCGTGTGAACGTCTTCCTGTGTTCGTCTCCCTTGGTTCCTTGGTGCAAATAAAGTCTTGTCAACATATTCTCCAGCGTCTCCTCGTCCCTCGTGTGTGTGTGCAACGTGACAGTTTGACTGATTGCACAGACACTATTGGAAGAGAGCTGAACTGAGCTGGATGGTGACATCACTGAATCAACAATTAACTGATTTTTCTATTGTCCTCTTGCATTATCAGCACACTATTTTCTTGTTTGACACTGTAAAGCTGCTTTGACACAATATGTATTGTATAAAGCACTATTTAAATAAAGGTGACTTGACTTGACACTTGATAACAGTATTGCTTTCAAAAACTTGCACTCTGAAACCTCGTTTTTTTAGAAGTTTGCATTTTCAGGCCCCCAAAACGCTGTTGTCATGCAAATGAACGCCCAAAACATATAAAAAAGTTCTCATTTGTTATCTGAAAACTGTGCCATGTAAAGGAATGGCAAACATAAATTAAATTAAATTAAATATACAGTATATTTATTTTTAAATAAAAAAAAAATGCTGTATATAATGCCACAGTTTCAAAACCAAAGCAAATGTAATAAAATATTAACTTTGCATTAAGTTACTTTTTTCTATTCACTTTTAGTATAAAAAGAAACATTAAATTCAGATTTATCTGTAAAGCACTTTTCACAAAGCAACATGTTTAAATTATAATTGACAACACATAAGTAATGCATTACAATATTGCGTTACTCCCTTAAAAAGTAACGAATTGCATTACTTAGTTACTTTTTATGGAAAGCAATGTGTTGCATTAATTTTTCTCATCAGGCCTGGGCTTGCTTGTTTGTTTGTTTATTTTTATAAAAAAAAGTTTCACACCAAAATTGAAATGAATTAGCCTCAGGCTGAAAGAAATGTAAATTCACGTCTGTACAGTCCCACACTAAACTTAACCATCACAGGAGTCAAAAGCAGACCAGAACAGGTAGAATAGGTAGGATTAGTGGCAGGAGTAGTGATGGTGACTAAGAACCAACAAAAACCACTGATAATGTCTGGGACCACTCGCTATATATCACTCTCTCTACAACACACTCGCTATATATTTGTTAAAAAAACAACAAACCTTTTACATGTTTAGCATTTCGACAGAACATGAGTAGAAATTAAGTTAACTGATTCTCAAACATTGCTGCCAAAAGTTCAGACTCATTCTGTGACTGTTTCGGGGAAACTTACGATAGTTTGCAGAGCAAGAGTCTGTTGAAAAATGTGTGACTGATAAATTATGGCATTGTAATGCAGAAAAACTGGAGCATGCAAGCACTTTTCCAGCAGGAGATGCTGCTGGGTGTGAGCCCATGCAATTTTACACTCTCTGCGAAATTATTTGGCATGGCAGTTTAGTGCCATCAAAATACTGCCAGCTCTACGAAAACTGAGGAGAACTGACATCCAAATGTGTCGGTGACATGTCAAATATAGTCAGAGTGATGGCAGCGGGCCGACCTGAAATATTAATATGTGTCAGAAGGTTTTCAGAATCACAGTGTCATTCTCCTCTAAGGAAAGGTTTATTGAATATTGAAGGCTTGTCGTGACACTCCAGCTGAAAAACATGAAAACTTTAATGTACACTATTTATTAAGAGACTGACCCTTCTGTTTTATCTGCAAATGCTTTTTATGTCACACAGCACATAAGCAGCTAATAATATTCTTACATTTTTAAATGCACACTAATGCATGCATCCTGCTTAAGCCAATTCTGAAACTGAATTATGATGTTCGGTTCGTTAATGGTTCTTGAATGTCAGAATACCATTATAAAGTACTAAATTAATACTAAAACACTCTAAAATATAACACTGAAAACAAGTATTTCTCCACTTCTGCTTGTTTGTATGTCATTTGGATGAAAGCGTTGGCTGTCGTTTCACAGGTGCTGCTACAGTGCTTCTAAACTCTCAGTCGGGTTTCTGTTCCAATCATGCCGCTGGTGTCATGAGCAGAAGAATTTTCTTCATTAATTGGATAGTGACAGAGTAGCAGATTCCTTACAATGAATCCAATAACAGTCTTTTGCCAGGTCATTAGGATTAACCAGAGCCCACTTCATTAATTATTAAGAGGTCCACTATGATGTGGCTTCTAATGAAAAGCAATCATTCATTACTCTGTTTGTGGGAGATGGGGTTATGGGTCTAAAATGAACACCATTTTCATGGTGGTAAGAGGAGGAATCAGTTGCAGGGATAACAATGATTTATTGAGTTTCAAAACACGAAATCAGGAACTCAGGAAGTAATTGTTAAGCCACTGTCTGAGGGGGTATAACCAGAGAGATTCCAACCAGGTCCATGGAAGTGAGTGTCAGCCCAACAGGAGGCGTCCGGGAAAGGGGTTCCAGAGCGCATGGCTGAGAGACACAGTCCAAGGGAAATGAGACAGACAGGCTCACCAATGAGCACCAGGGCACAGGAAATGGCGATGGCTAGAGAGAGAGAGAGAGAGAGAGAGAGAGAGAGAGAGAGAGAGAGAGAGAGAGGTTATGGGGGGTTGAGGCAGAGTTGACTGGAATCTTCTGGGGCTGGTGGACAAGACTGATATTAGAAGTGCAGCTGGATGGATGGAACAGGAGAAAAACAAAACCTAAACTAAAAGGCAGGAGCTCAAACACAAGAAACTAGACAGCACAAAACTAAACAATAAAGGAATAACCCTAATTTCAGAAAGCATCAAACTCATGGCATGAAAACTGTGCAAGACCAGACTTGGCAAGAGCAGAAACAAGATCACGAACAACACAGATGAAACTCAGCAGAGCAGAGATTCAATCTGGCACAGGACAGAAAACAAGAGGGGTCATGTGCAAAACAGTCCTGTGCTCCAGACAAACAAGGACACAACACAAACAAACCCAGATCAGACCGGCACCTTGACAACTAGAGCTGACATAATAATAAAAACTCATTTATACACACCCAGCACACTTTTACCATGCTCAACTGAACATTTCCAGTTCCAGAAGAAAAATTGTTTCACATTTCAAAACAGAGTCCTCGTTACATCATTAGTGCAGTGAGATCTTTCCATTTACACAATTTCTGTATTGTGATGCTCCATTCAAACTGTTTCCATGTAAATAAGGAGACATGAATCATGGGAGATTGATGGAAGTCGATTACTATGGGCATTTATGAATATCTCGCACTAATACCCTTGAGACCGCTAACAAATTCCACCTTCAGCTTTCTGGGACGGAGTGTGCAAGCTTGCATTCTAAGTAGGGTGAGGTTTAGCACGCAGCCCATCCCATCTCCTTGTCTTCATTCACACTGAGGGTCATTCCTGCTGCACATACATGTTCATGCCTCCATTATATGTTAGATCACTTACACAAACACACACATGTACAGTACTGCTCTAAAGTCTTAAACCGAATGTGCACGTCCATATTCTGGTCCGGCTCATGGACAGTTTGTAATTTTTGTCCGCTGATGTCTGCATTGCATGTGTCATAGACGGAGCTGGAACACAGAAAATTAAATTATACCCAGGCCTTTAGGCATGTTGGATTTCACTCCAAAAAAATTGCCATTAACTGTAATAATCCTGTAAGATCTAAAAACAGGCAGTACAGTCCACACAGATCTGGTCTCACATATTCAGAGAAAGAAAAAACCGAAGATCCATAAGAACTGCGGCAAATCTACTGTGAACTTGAACTAATGATGAGTTAAGGCATGCACTAATCAAGAACTAACCTTAACTACTACATGAGTCATTGAATTAATGTGTGAATAAAGACCACCCTCACTATATGTTTGATAGTTAAAAGATTAATTAACACTTTGGAGTAAGTGTTCACTTATGAATTAGAGTTAGTATTAAGGGTAGTTCTTGATTAGTACATGTATTAACTCATCATTAGTTCTTATTAAAGTAATATTTAATTTAGGTATAAGTACATGATTATTCATTGTAAATTGTGCCGACATGTAGCGCCGGTGCGCTTCAGGCGTCCTGAGTTCGAATCCCGACTCGTGGACCTATCCCAATGCCGCCCTCTCTCTCTCTCTCTCTCTCCCACTTCGCATCCTGTTTATCAACTTTCCTAACAAAAATAAAGGCAAAAATAAATGTTTTTGAATAATACACAATATTATTTTAATAACAATATTAAATTTTTGAAGAATAAATGAAAAGAAATGTAGACCTGTGTTGGTGACACATGTATACACTAATGAAGGACTTACAAATCATTAACAAATTATTAGTTTATAGTTAATTCACAGTTTATATACTGTAGTTAATACATTAATAGACTCTATACAAATAGTGAGTTCTTCAGTCATTATCACTGTAATTAACACAACTATTTTGGTTTAATTAGCTCATAGTAAAGGAATTGTCAATTGGTAAGAAAGCATTGCCTAGTTATCACTTTAGGTCACAGAAACTGGGAAAATGTCCATTAAATAAGTGCTTTAAATCAACCTTTATTAAACATTAATTGCATTCATATTCACTGTCCCTTAAAATGTTTACAAATACATTTAGGACACACGCACACACACACACACACACACACACACAAGTGGTTTACAGGGACTCTCCATAGGCATATTGTTTTTTTCTACTGTAAAAACTACATTCTATCCCCTAAACCTAACCCATCACAGAAAACACTCTCTCTCTGCATCTCTAGTTTTGTGTTATGGGTAGGTTTAGGTGTAGGGTTATGATTAAGGGACAGAATATACAGTTTGTAAAGTGTAAAAACCATTATGCCTATGGACACACACACACACACATAAAATTAAAGGTTGGTTTAAAGCACTTAATGACATCTTCACATTTTTCGTGACCTAATCTAAAGAGAGAACTGTTTATGATTAATAAGTTGTTAAAGCATTACCTAACTCTTTACATATTGGCTAATTAAACAATAATAATTTGGTCATGGTGACTATGAATGAATAACTTTTTTCTGTTGAAAAATCTAACTGTACATTATTATTGGTGAACCTGTTGGATTTAAGAAACATCAAAATCTGAATCTCTTTGCAGCTCAGCAACTATAAAATGAGCATTGGCTGTAACATATCTCGCAAACCACATATCAATACAGTACATGATGAATGTGAATATCGTACTGCAGAATGTTGTATGCTTTATTCCCAGTCACCTGAGGTCATGTATCGTTCAGTCCAAAGAAGATGAAGAGTTCAAAAATAAATCCAATAAAACACGGTTTATTAAAGAATACAAATGAAGGTAATCCAAATAACAGGCCAGGCTACAAAACCGTGTGCAGAGCACAAACAGTATCAGACCATGAACGAAAGGAACAGAAGAGCTTAAAAAGACAGAAACTAACGAGATAATTAACTAAATGGCAGGTGTACGGAATCAGTAATTAGATGTCGACCGATAGTGGATTTTACCGATACCAATAGCTAGGCTGGACCACACTGGCCAATGCCGATTAATCAACTGATAGTTTTTAAAATGGATAATGAACGGAAACTAAAATAGTGCTTAAAAAACAAACTGACCCATATTTTGTAAATGAATAAAAAATATGAATATTAATTATTATATTGCTCATTAAATTTAGTTCATAGTTTATTTACTAATGTTAACAGAAGAAACGTTAACATTTAAAAATGTATTAGTAGTAAATGTTGAACTGACACACTCTAGCAAGGAACGATACTTATATAGGACAAACTCCTTAGGTTATCACACACACACAGGATGCGTCACGTTCAATTCAAGCACGCATTCTTCTCAAACATTAATGCACAGACTGTCATTACAATTTGGCAATATAATAAAGCTACTTAATGCACTTCCAGAGTGCTCAGACCTGGATAAGTAATGTCCTGTGATACCCTCCGGTCTGGCAGGCCATGCTGCTCCTTCAGTTTTCCCTCATTAAAGGCAGACGACTCGTCTTGAACCCCCACTTAACCATGCCAGAGATTAATTGAATCAGAATCCTCTCTTGAATTATTCATCTCTACGCCAGAGAGGGAAGTCAGTGCTGCTCAATGCAGTGCGTAAGAGTTGTAATGTACATACAGTAAGTGACACATACGTGCTGTCTAGATTCAAGATTCAAGATTCTAGAGCTTTATTTTCTAGAATTTTTTATGTCCTAGAGTACAATGAAATTCTTACTTTGTTTACTCCTCTCGTGAATGACAGGGTAGAAGGGGAACAAATATGACTTACACGGACCATACAAAATACGTAAAAAATATAGAATATACAGTAAAGTAAGTAAAAATATAAATAATAATAGCATAAAAAATAAAGTAATAAAAGAAAAGAAAAAGAGAGCCCGTATGCTAATTAGAAAAACAACTGTCAATAAAAAATTCTTCACAGTATAAATGTGCAGTGCAAGTAGCAATAAAGTGACAATTTTAAAGTGTCAAGTGGTGATAAAGTGTCAGTGTAAAGACTAGTTTTTTTTTCTTTTTTTTTCTTTTTTTTTTGCGCTTTTTACGATACAAATCGTTGCAAAGCAACTTTACAGAAAATTAAGTTTCTACAATATTTAGTGGTAGCTTATCAGTGGTGACTGTCAGTTAACGTACATATGGCAGAAATGTACGGAAAATTTCAGTTAATGACGTAATCAAACAGACGATGAACACTATTAACAGCAATTATTATATGATGCAATCAAACTTATAGCAAAATGTGGTAGTTCTGTATGTTGTTTCAGGGTTGGCATCATCTGAGGTCCTCTGAGGGGTTGGCATCATCTCTTCTCAGGTGTTCTGGATCCAACGGGATGTCAATTTGATCAGATATAACTGCAGTCCAAGATTATGAGATGCATTATTTGAATGCCTGGCCTGTTTAAATTGTCCATGATGTCAGTCAAATGCATTATGAGTGTATGAAAGTCCAGCAGGTAAAGTGCAGAGTGCCATTGAACAGGCTGAATTTATCCTTATGATACAGGTGGAAGTGGCAGTGGCTTTTTGACTATTTATCAGTCTAATGGCCAGGGGGTATAAACTGTTCTGGAGTCTGGATGTTCTGGCTGCAGTGCTCTGGTACCGCTTGCCAGACTTCATGAGGATGAAGAAATTGTGGATGGGATGGGTGGTGTCCTTGATTATGTTGCAAGCCCATTTGCAGATCCTTTTATTTTATATGCCCTGCAGTGAGGGGAGATCAGTCCCTGTGATTTTCCGGGCCAGCTTTATCACCCTCTGTAAAGCCTTTCTGTCATGTGTTGTGCTGTTGCCAAAGCACACAGCAATGCAGCAAGTTAACACACTCTCCACAGTGCTTCTGTAGAAGTTATGGAGAATCTGTGATGACATGCCAGATTGCCTTAACCTACTCAGGAAGTACATTATTTGATTGGCTTTACTTACTACTTTAATTGTGTTTTCTGTCCATTTGAGGTCCTCACAGATGTGTACACCAAGGAACTTATAGCTGCCCACTCTCTCAACCTCAGCATCTCTGATCAGTAGAGGCTGATAGACACGCTCACTCCTCCTCATGTCCACAACAATCTCCTTGGTCTTGTTGATGTTCAGTGTGAAATTGTTAGCCCAAATTTGAAATGTAAATAAGTATGTGTGTTAAATAAATAATGTATACTAGTGTTGTGTGTTCCACGATTATTGTTAAGTGCTCATGAGATGTATTGCCTGAGGGAAGAAACTGTTGCTGTGTCTGGCCGTTCTGGTGCTCAGTGCTCTGTAGCGTCGACCAGATGGCAACAGTTCAAAGAGGGAGTGTGCTGGATGTGAGGGGTCCAGAGTGATTCTGCCAGCCCTTTTGCTCACTCTGGATAAGTTCAGTTCTTGGAGAGAAGGGAGGGTTGTACCAGTGATTCACTCAGCTGTCCGGACTATCCACTGAAGTCTTCTGAGGTCAGATTTGGTAGCTGAGCTAAACCAGACAGTTATAGAAGTGCAGAGGACGGATTCAATGAATGATCATTGTTTGTAATAAGACCAATGACTGTGGTGTCATCTGCGAATTTTATGATGACATTGTTAGGATGGCTAGCAAGACAGTCATGAGTGAAAAGAGTGTACAGCATTGGGTTGAGTTCACAGCCCTGAGGAGTGCCTGTGTTCATTATGATGGCGCTGGAGGAGTGTTTTCTGAGGCGGACATGTTGAGGTCTACTGGTGAGGAAGCTCAGTATCCAGTTACACAGTGCAGAAGGCAGGCCCAGGTTATATAGCTTGTTTATGAGTTTGGAGGGGATGATAGTGTTGAATGCTGAACTGTAATCAATGAAAAGCAGTCTAGCATGGCTGTCTTTATTTTCCAGGTGAGTTAGGATTTTGCGAAGGGCAAATGAAATGGCATCCTCTGTTGATCTATTAGTCCTCTACACAAACTCTAATGGGTCCAGGGTGGCTGGTACAATGCTTTGAATGTGTTTCTTGACGAGACTCTCGAAACACTTAATGAGAACTGGTGTGAGAGCCACAGGTCTGTAGTCATTCAGACTTGAAACTGTGGATTTTTTTGGGACAGGGATGATAGTGGTGGACTTGAAACAGACAGGGACTGTAGCCATTGAGAGGGAAAGACTGAAGATGTCAGTGGTTACATTGGTCAGCTCTGAAGCACAAAGCCTAAGCACACATCCTGGGATGTTATCCGGACCTGCTGCCTTGCGTGAGTTCACTTTACTCAGTGACTTATAAACCTGTGTGGGGGTTAGCGTCAGTGCCCGTTCCCCCTCCTCAGGAGTCACTTCCGGTGTTGTCCAGGGCTCTGTGTTCAGGGCTTCAAAACGTGCATAAAAGAGGTTGAGCTTATCGGGCAGAGATGCAGAGATGTTTGCAGATGTCTGGCCTTTGTAGTCTGTGATGTGTGCTAGGCCTTGCCACATTTTACTTGAGTCATGTGCAGTATAGTAAGTTTCCAGTCTTTGACTGTAGGATGCTTTGGCAGATTTAATGCTTTTGCGAACATCGTATCTTGACTTTTTGTAGGTTTCAGAGTCCCCAGATTTAAAAGCCATAGAGCGAGCACGTAGACTGGAACGTACTTGTGCAGTAACCCATGGTTTCTGATTTGGATATGTGCAAATGGTCCTCTGTGGTATGATATTGTCAATGCATGTGCTGATATACGCTGTAACAGTTGATGCATATTCATCAATATTGACTGTGGAGTCCTGTTGTATTGCTGCTGTTCTGAATACATCCCAGTCAGTACATGCAAGGCAGTGTTAGTTCAGCTGTCTCAGACCACACTATGATGGTTTTCCTTTCTAGAGCACACTGTTTCAGCTTCTGTTTGTAGGTTGGATATAGAAAAATTGTATTGTGGTCTGAGTGTCCAAAATGAGGTCGGGACTTAGCTTTGTAAGCTCCCTTTGACTTTGTATATACGTGATCCAGTGTGTTCTGTTCTCTAGTAGGAATGTTGACGTGTTGATGAAATTCTGGCAGAACTGAACGCAGTTTACACTGATTAAAGTCCCCAGCAATAATAAAAACAGCGTCTGGGTCTGTGGCCTCATGTGTGCTGATAGTATCGTGAATAACAGTGCCGTCTGTGTATCCGCTTGTGGTTGAATGTAAACAGCTGTGATAAAAGTAGCACTAAATTCCCTCGGTAGGTAGAAAGGTTGGCATTTCAGCATCAGTAGTTCTATATCCGGTGAGCAGCATTTGTACATAATACTGACATCCGAGCACCACGATTTGTTTACATAGATGCAGACTCCACCGGAGGCAACTGTCCGATCACTCCGGTATACAGAGTGGGTTTGTAAAGAGATGGCAGTGTCCGGAATATCCTCATTTAGCCACGTTTCAGTAAATATTAAGGCACAACAGTCTCTGTACTCCCTTTGAATTGAAACGCTGGAGCGGATCTTATCCATTTTGTTTAGAAGCGACCGAACATTCGCAAGTAACAGGCTAGGTAGGGGTGGCCTGGTTGCTCGAGCCTTTAGCCTAGCATGCAGCCCCCTCGTTTGCCTGTCCTCCGCTACCATCGCTCTTCCTGTCGGTTAGGCTTACCAGTCGAGATCGGGGATGATAGGATAGCTCCGCTTGAGGCCGGGTATATAATGCAATCCAAATCCGGGAGTCTAAAAAACAGTTCTTGGATTCTCATTCCAATCTTCAATAAAATCTCTCTGTCATATGTTCCGTGTCCGATGGATTTCTGAAGTAAAACTAAATAATACAAAATAACTAAAATAATAAATAAAATTATAATAAAAGGGGAGCGTTCTCGAGGGGTGCGAACAAAGACATCTGCCACGGGGGGCGCCATCTTTCATAAACGTCTAGAGACTGTTGTGATACAAGTAGCATCTCCAGGCAGGAATGACTCATACAATACTGGCCAACAGATGCACTTGTTAGTCATGAACTGTGACACTAGAGCAGAGCATCAGTTTCAGTACCTACACTTAGTCAGTTATATTTCCAAAAGGGGCAAATACACACTTCTTATTCCTTAGTAAATGTACGCAGATACACAAACACGCATGAAGAAGTTAACAAAAAGAGAGTGACTCTACACTACACTACTGGATAACAAAAACCATCTAACTGCTCTGAATGGGCAAAAATTTAGTAATAAATAAATGCTACTATTAATAAATAAAAACTAGAAACATCTACCCATTAATTTTCTATACATCTGACTTCACTGTGAACATGATGACCGTCAGTACAAAACAAATACTGTCAAAAACAATGTCAGATTATAAAATCAACTGCTGCCACATTCAAATGAAAGGGTTCAGGAAACAGGTTTCGGTCTTTGTATCATAAAGGCACATTGTGAACATGTTCACATCAGACTGAATACCGGTCTGCTCGGGTTCCAGACACTCTTCTAAACTCTTCATACGCAGACATTCAGAGGCTGAAATCGCGTACAGTAGATTGTAAAGTCTAGCAGTGATAGTGCTTCAGATGGTCACTGGCTACAGATGGACACAAATAATTGTTTTCCTCCACTGAAAGGAAAAGAATCAACCTTCAGTTTCCAGGGAAAATGGACTTGACAGAATCCTATTACCAGGAAATTGGCTCGTGATTGAAACTTAAAATAGATTTTTGTATTTTATATTAGAGATAGAGGAAAGAGAAATGGTGTGGTTTGTAAGAATGCCAGCGTACTTTAATGAGAAGTAGCTTTCTCATGTGGTTTGAGTGGATAAACGGTCAATAGCAGGTCATTAGCGATGTATTCATTAAACTTTCATTACACAATTATTCATTCAGTACATGGCTAGTTGGCCAGTGAAGTACGAGGAGCGTTTGAGCATAATTCAAACAGATCGCATTGAGAGTGAAATACAGCATTGTCCAGAATGATGAACGCGGGGAAAACCTGTAGAAACGCAAGCATCTGTGAGCATTAGTGCATCTCTGAAGATCATTTTACTGTAGATTATCTGTCATCTATTTCCCCAAATCACATCATCTATAGTCGATGCTAAAGCTTCTTCATGCACCAGCCATTGTCTTACCACGACTCAATCTGATGAGCAGATTCAGAGGCCTGGAGAATAGTTCCACCTAACAGTAGCCACGTTTACAATGGACAATGAAATCATTCTGATTCATGAATGTGAACATAGTGTTTACATGAACACTAAATGATGTGCTTGGGTTGATGTGTGTGTTCATGTGTCACAAGCTTCAGATTGGATTTCATCTTTTGACATGAACACACTGCATGAATACACAGAGTTTCCCGCTGTTTTCGCATACTAACCATCCTCCTTTTCTTTGTTTTAAAAAGCAGACTTAATAATTATCTTTCGGGTCTAATTAGGAAACTACAAGCACATGAAGCTTTGTGCAATGATGATTAATATTAATCAAGCAGTAAAATCGCCCATTCCTGCACCCAAAACAAGACGTCTGCAGATGAGAGTCTGAAGCAAGGACTTGTGGGACGACGCTGACCTGCACCACTTCACAGACGATGAGTGGAAAGATTTTAGATTGACACGACAGTCATTTATTATATGCAATAACAACATCGGCTCGTTCCGTGCTTCATACGCACAAAACTTTTCAGTTTCGGTTTTCAATCTGATCAAGTGTTTAGATTAAGTTTATCCTACTCCTGTATTTTTATTCTGATTGAAGTATTTACGTGGAGCATTTTCATCCAGATTGAACTTTTAAACTCTTTTAAACTCGTTTTAAAACATGTAAACACACCTACTGAGACGAGCTAAAGAGATCAATATGACCCATTCTCATTCTGCCTTTACAATCAGCCTGGCTGAAGCTGCCTCACTACAGTGTGGAAGCGAAGTGAAAGTAATGTTAATGAATGTTCCCATCAGTGCTGCACACCAGGCTTGAGCAACAGATACCGCACGCCATCACATCCTACTGCACGGATCGCTGATTGATTAATTATGCCTGTTCTGTTTGCTGCACCTGTCAAACACTGCTGTGCTTGTGAAGGGAGAAGGTGTTTTGTGCTTTAAGTTGTGGTGAAAATGTGATTCTCTACCGATGATTTCAAACATTTATCATTCACCGAGGCCCACACACTGCCTGCCCCTCGTGCGCTTGTTTATCAATATTTTGGCTGTTTTGATGAAGCTGTCTGCCAACAAAAGCAGCATTGTACTCTCAGCTCTGTTTAACGTGTTTCAATCCATTTCGTCTGGACCTGCTCATTAGCTGCATGCACACGACTGTCATGAGCTCAATCATTTCAGGAGTGAATTGGGTTGTAGAATGCGTGTTTTCACTCCTGTAAATAACCAAACTCTGTGTACAGAACAAGATTAAACAGTCTGTGACAAATGCGTTCAGTATGAGGTTATTAAAACATTCAGAATTCTGCATCATTTACATTTCTTTCTCATTTCAAACGGAGAATGTTCTCATTTATTTCCCCCTTGTATGTTACGTCTGCATTTTCTTTACATTAAAGTAGTAAGTAAATGTGGCAAAAGCACTGCATGCAGAAACACTGCCATAGATGCACACTAAAAAGAGCCGAAGTACAACAACACTGTTCTCAGTCCCATGAGAAATACAAAACAAAACAGAGAAGTGGAGGACTTCAGGTCACCCATCAGCTGTGATTCATTCAGAAGTCATTCATACAAACAGCTGTGGATCACAGCAGAGCTCCAAAGCACAGGCTTCTGCTGCAGAAACACACTGAAAACACAGCGTGACTGAGAAGCATTCGTCTGCGTGAAGATCCGGACAGCATTAGCTCTCAAGGGAGGCTATATGAGGTAGAAAGTGCAGAGAGTGAAAACGGCTAGCCTTTATTCAGATGAGTTACTGCTCTGTTGAAATAATCATTAAAGAGTTTGGACGTGAGCGAGAGGACGTGAGGACACACCGGAATAGGAAAATGCTGGGAAACTAAATGTGGATTAACATCGGTTTAAAGCCCTGGTTAAGGCCTCTTTTAAACCTGGGCTATGAAGATCTGCTCCACCGCTAGCACATTATAGATACACAAACCACGTAATGCTTGGCTCATTAACGCTGCCTTTAGTTCCAGCATCTGAGGGAAATAGTTGACAGCAACAGTAAACAATTTAACTGGAGTGAAGAAGTCATCATGAACCAGGGACATCTAATAATACCTTGAGAAAGCTAAAAGCTGAGATCTATTATGGCGCTTTTCCACTGCATGGTACGGTACGGCTCGGCTCGGCACAGTTTGCGTTTCCACTGCAGTTCAGTACCGCTTTGAGTGGGCAGGATTATAGACATGTCGTTATAGTTGCGCCGCCTCTACTGCCGCGACTCCTGAAAAACTTTTTCATTCCACGTCGCCCCATCAAGCTCTCGCTGGATCCGCTCCTTTGCTATCAACGAGAGGAACGTCTGCACTTCCTCAACAGATCACAAAACATCCATTATTTTGTTGTTTAAAAAACGTTCAAAAAAAGTTGCGTTCGATCTTTGCTGGCTGTGCTGATTTAATCTAGCGGGTATAGTGTCTCGTGTCACAAGTTCAATGATGCAGGTAGTGGCGATTCTCTCCAGCCAATCAGTGATTAGCAAGAGTGGGCAGGATTATAGACATGTCGTTATAGTTGCGCCGCCTCTACTGCCGCGACTCCTGAAAAACTTTTTCATTCCACGTCGCCCCATCAAGCTCTCGCTGGATCCGCTCCTTTGCTATCAACGAGAGGAACGTCTGCACTTCCTCAACAGATCACAAAACATCCATTATTTTGTTGTTTAAAAAACATTCAAAAAAAGTTGCGTTCGATCTTTGCTGGCTGTGCTGATTTAATCTAGCGGGTATAGTGTCTCGTGTCACAAGTTCAATGATGCAGGTAGTGGCGATTCTCTCCAGCCAATCAGTGATTAGCAGGGTTTACGCCCCCAGAAGTCCAGCTGAGTTTATTTCTAAGCTCTTTTGCCAATACACATGGTTTCTAAGCAGCTTTAGAGTTAATGTTTGTATCAGTGTTTAAATGTCTTTAAACACTAATTTCTAAGTAATACCCAAACTGAATTGTGACGTCTTCACTAATAGGAGCACAAAACGTTTGGAGCCAATCACCTGAACTTCCATGCCATGTGACTAATTGCTGTTATGTAAGGTAAAAATCTCTTTGTCTCATATGTGCATCATCCTGGACAGTGAATGGCCTGAAATGTCTTGAAGTGTCCTGTCCTCCACACTATGGAGATGCTCACCTTCAAATGGAATCACACACAGTGTCAAAACCTTCACTAGTGATGATCCAGAGCTGTGATCGTCAGACTGCAGACACTTAAAGAGCCTCCAAAGAGGAATCATTGGCTTCTGAAACATCAGTAGAATTTTATTTTGATAATAGTCCACTATAGACATTCTTTTGACTAGGCTATAAATAATTTTGCAACTACATGTTAACTAGCAGTCATCAGAGAATGAGTAGATTGTCTGCTTAATATCTGCTAACACTTTATTTTGATGGATATTCTACGGACTATAAGTACCTTTGCAAGTACATGTTAAATTATTCTATTAACCCTAACCTAACCGTCCACTAATACTCTAATGAGAGTTAGTAGTAGTTTCAAAATTAAATATATAGTTCAGGCATGATCGCTAATTGGCTCATTCAACGCCATGGCACCAGCCAATCAGGAATATTTTGAAATCCACGTAACCATATATTGTATCCAAGCCTGTGTTCGGCAGGTTACGCGATTATGAAATCTTATGTTATCGCTCCTCTTCCTCAGCTCCACCTGTAGAGATCTGCTGGGGCTTCTACATTTCTTGCAGCAGGCTTCCTTTGTTATTTTTGACAAAGCTGAACAGATTATTGTATTTGCTCAGCAGCAGCGTAGCAGATCTCGTCCGCCAAAATCAAGCTTATGTATATTTCATGCCCATGCCAATAAATGCTGGTTGAAATAATCACTCCAAGAGTTGTCATGGCTGAATTATAGTTAGTAGAATGTCTAAAATGGACTCTCAAAATAAAGTGCAACCAAAACATTAACCATAATTTAATATTTATGAACTATATGTCGCAAATATTTTTTAGTCAGAATAAACTGCAACTTTCAAACAGCCATCAGTCTCTTTTTGTTGTTTCATCCTCCTGCCTCCAGTGAGTGTTGTGATGAACAGCTGCTCTTTCTCATGCGTTTGTTTAGATGCTTTGATGCACCTGGACTGGAACCCTCTGGTCACAACATTCAGCTCATATAAAACGCTGTGCCACATCCATCTCTCTCATGGCTTTTATTAATATCAGCCATCCTTAATAAACTCTTATATCATGTAAAATTTCTTATTTTCGTTCTGTGATTTCCACAGTAATGTCCTCCTCCCTCAGCCACCAGAGCTTAGTGAATCCAAACATAAGTGAGTGATAAATCAGACGGAGCCTCCATCAGTCTGGAGCGCGGCAGGTGAATCCCTCCTTTGAAAGATGCAGGGAATTACGGGATCCATCTGGAAGCTGGCTAAGCTGCAGTATTGCTCACTGCTAGTTAACAACACTCACCAACATTTCCCAACCGGTTAAGTCTTGTCTAGAACAGCACACTTGGAGCCATTGTGGGGAAGAGGTGGTTGTTGTTTTTACCTTCTTTCTTTGATCAAAAATCCAGAGGATAATTTACCAGCTAACAGGGAAAGTTCTTCAGTGGCTTCAAGTTGTTTCAGCATTCTTCAAACATTTTCAACAGTTATATAAATGTTCGGACAAAATATTTCTCTTCCTTTCAGGTTGTATCGGGGCTCCTAATCATCTGGGTAAAAGTATACGAACGAGACAAGACCCCCACCCTGAGTCTCTCCAGGCCATCACTTCCAGACGCCCAGATCAACCTGACCATCAGGTTCATCCTCTTACTCATCCCTAACATTCTGTGCAATAGAACTATTCCTTATTCTTGGTTGGGGTGTGGTCCTTGCTCATGAAATAACCTGTAAATAATGCTATAATCACAACAAGAAAACTTACATTAAAAAGAAATGTTCAAATAACATTATATTGTGTGTTATTTGGGTAAAAATTAAGTTAGTAGAATATTCTTAGAAACGTGATGTTATAATCATGACAAGTAAACTAGACATTTTAACATTTTAGAAACATTTCAAAATAAAGTTCCCACAAAGTTTTTAGAAACTAAATTTGTTTTCTGGGTTTGTGTTCGACACACACAATGTAATCAAATACATTTTACACAAGTTTTATGGTCCAATCATCTACAGAACAAGAAATCTGTTCATCAGTACATTTCCGATCCACTGAGCGTTTCCTTTATACTGATGCTTTTGTAAACTGCAAATAACCTGTCTTTAGTTAAAGAAGCCAAACACCAACATGTCCTGATGGTATAAAAAAGGACTTTTGGTTAAAATTTCACGTTCCGGTGCTCTAGGTCACACACCCGAGCTAACAGTAAGGCGACTGTGAACATAATGACATATTTAGAGAGTAATATTATTGCTTCAAGGTCTTTTTCAAGGCTTCAGCTGAAAAAGCTTGTTCTGGATTATAAAGCAGAAAGAAAAATGGCTAACAAAAGCCCAGCATCCCACAGGCGATATTGAACACACACAGGCTGCTCTCTGAGCCAGATCTCGCTGGCGTTTGGCAGCCTGATCGGATCGTGTTTTGCTGCTCATCGAATTAGAAGCAGCGGGTGGAAGAGAGCCAGACATGAGAGATGTTTTGGAGCTCACACTGAAAATCATTCACTCTCACAGTGTGGGCTGGGAATACTTCGCTACACACTAAAACGGAGCGAAAAATCTTGTGTGATAACAAATCTAGAGGTTTTAAGGATCTTTTATTCCTGCTGTATGTTTAGACACCAACTCAATACAGATGAGATGTGCTCAAATGACATCGTGAATCAATCTTGCATCCAACATAACTATTGCTAACAGAGCAGAGGTCAATAACTAGTTAATCACTCAAATCTAGTTCCCACAAAAACACACTGGTCTTTCTGCACCAACTAATCAGTTTCTGCCCAGAGCCGCAGCCGATGGATGTTCAAAGACGTGCCATGACGTTCGGAACTGTCATTGACACATGACAGATCTCGCCAGACGCATGACCAAATAGAATATCTGCTTTACATACTGCAGCTAAACAAGCTGTTGTCTGCCTGTCTGTGTATTTTTCATGCCTGTTGATTGTGAAGTTTGTCAGCTTTAAATGAAAAACGATTCAGAGAATTTCACACTGAGCTCAGATCAGCTTTAAGCAGCAAGTCTGTGAAATGGAGCTCAAGAGACACATGTACATTAGACACGACTGAGATCTTCGGCACATCAACAAACATACGTCACTAGAGGGAAAGACAAAGTTGCAGGACTCTAACCCCAGTTTCACAGACAAGGCTTAAGCCTAGACCCAGACTAAAATGTAAGTCTGAGCTGTTTCAGTTGAAAGAAATTTCCACTGACTGATCTTAAAATATGTCAGTGCTATTGTTTTGTCTCAAGATTCACACCAGTAATGTTTTTTTCTAAGACATGTTTATAAAAAGTACTTAAATGTCCTAATTGAACTATGGTCTAATCCTGGCTAAGTCTAAGACCTGTCTGTGAAACCAGTACTTCATTTCCCTGATCACATTTAACAGAGCAATCATTTTATCCAATCTCATCATTCTCTTCAATAGATCACACTGAAAAAAAGTATTATAAGTATAATACATTCCTATAAAGTACATCTCCCAAAACACAACTCTAAAGAGGTCTCCATGCCATGATTCATAGAGATATGAATGTGAACGTGTGCTGCCAAGTAGTAAAAGATACAAAAAAAGTAACTTCTGTCAGGACCACTATCATCAAAATGATTGACACTTTGCATAGAGTTTGGATTGGTGGTATGGTTCTTTTCTAGGTAAAAACTCACTGCTCATCCATGCAGCCTGTCATGAAGCAGGGAGAGCAGCAATAAGCCCCCAAACAAACCATAGGCTGACACCCCCCAACCACAATCTGATGGCAAATCTGGAGCAGCGTGGCCCTTACAGGAGGAGAGTAGCAGCAGAGGGGTGCTCTTCTTTCATAAGCAGCTGAGAAAAGCAGCATGCCCCTTCAAGTTTAAGAAACAAGCATGTTGCCCTTACCCAGATGCATTTGAATCACAACCTTTATTAGTGAAATTTACATATGTACGTTAAGTAAAAAGCATGTTACCAATACACTAGATAGCTTTAAATAATAAGCATGTTGCTGAATTAAATAGTGTGTTGGCAATAGTCGGATAAGCTTAAAGAAATGGCATTTCCAATACTAGATGAGCCTTAAGCAGCAAACATGTTTCATAAATCAGATAGCCTTAAACAAAAGCTATAAAAACAAGTCTCTGCTGTGGTAAGTTTCGAATACAACCAATAAGCCTAAAGCAACAAGCATGTTACTGAACAACTAGACTTAAACAACGAGCAATATTGCCAATACCCTGATTGCTTTAAGCAATGAGAATAAAAGAAGAAACTTAGCTTAGCTTTGTGAAGACATTCAGAGATTAATAAAGGGTGAAATATAGCCAGCTGTGATGTGGATGCTTGAAGCCTTCTTAATATCTTCTTCCAGCGGGGAAGGCAGATCTTGTGTAAACTGCTGTTGATGCGGTCACATCAGCACATCTTCAGCGATGAGAGTCCATGTCAATAGCTGCATTTCCATTACAGATTTGCGCAAAACTTTTGCGATATTTTATAAATGTAGATTAAAAACTATTGTGAAATGACGGCATTTCCATTAACCGATGTTATGCGACTAAAACGTAATTTTTTCCTCTCACGATAAGTCATGGCCAGGGGCGGTTCTAGGGGGGGCCGAGCGGGGCCAGTGCCCCCTTGTCAACAAGCTTGGTCCCCCCTCTGCCCCCCCTAAATTTGGAATCGTATCACACCAAACAATTTTGGGTTCAATGCACAGTTTGTCCTGTGGGTGGCGGTAATGAAAAAAGTAAAACATCACCAGCTGCTAAATTCAAATCTGCATTCGCAGACTGGCGCAGAGCCAGATACAGACGCGTTATTACAGCGCTGCGCATTAAAACCAATCACACATGATTCTGTTGAGCTTATGAATACAATGGCCAATCCGAGTCATTCAGGTGAGTCATCGCTGAAACACCGGTGTTTTGTTCAGTGCGCACGCTCGCTGACTGAATTCTGATCTCTGGCAAATTTTCTCATCAGAAACAACAAAGTGCAGATATGTGTACGAATATAAGTAAGATATTCATTTCACAGTGTAAACAGCTTCAGTGATTATAATGAAGTAGACTGAAGTCAATGATAATGTTTTTTGATAATGTAAATGTTCTTTCCTCTCTTTCTGTAACATGAAAGTGTTATAATTAGTAACTTACAATGTATTACAAAATACAAAGTCAGTCGTATTAAAAATATTTTACGGCATGACACCCATATCTGGTACTTAAGAAAAAAGACGTTTTTTATGTATAGTTAATAGATTACACTATTAGGCTACTTTTGCCCATAAGCCAATAGATAAACTAACATACTCTAAACATACACTAAAGGTGCAAAATGCATTTACTTACACATAATTGAGAATCGAGATAGTTCATGATATAGTTTACACGTTTGGGGATATTTTGAATAAAAAGGAAAAAATAAATAAAACATAAGCCTATATCAGTAATAAAGTGCTATCGTGGCTGATTCTACACGGACACTTAGACAAAAGGCTCGACAAGCCGAGAGGAGATGGAAAAACCACAAACTGCAGGTTCACTGTGACATTTTCAGAGAATCTCTATTGACTTTTCAGAAGGCTGCTAGATGTGCTAAACACAAATATTTCTCTGTGATATCGCAAAATGCAAATAATTCTAAAATGTTATTCATGATTTTAAATTCAGCCATAAATCCTGTACAAACTAGGTATCCTGATTCTTCCACTACTAAATGTGAGTTTCTTAATTTTTTTTAATAAGAAAATTGTTGATTAACATTCTAAGATACCGAAACTGCTAGTAGATCCGTCTGTTGACTTGGTTTCTGCCTGCTGCACAGAATGGACAGAATTCCACCCTATTACGTTTCCAGTTTTGGTAGACACTGTGAAGCATCTTAAATCTTCTTCATCAAAAGACGATGTTATGTCTCCTTGCCTTTTCAAACAGGTTTTTGAGAGTGTTGGGAATACTGTGCTGAATTTAATTAACAACTGTCTGAGTCAGGACATCTGTCCAGCTGGTTTTAAGCATGCTACATACAGTTCTCCCACTTTTAAAAAGGCCCAATCTGGCAGTGGGGGACACAAATAATTATAGACCAATTTCAAACCTACCTTTCCTTGCCAAGATATTAGAGAAACTGGTCTTTAAACAATTACAATCTTATATTACCTTAAATGCAATATGTGAGCCTTTTTAATCCAGTTTTAAGTCTGGTCATAGTACTGAGACAGTGTTGGTTAAAGTGCTAAATGACATCTATCTCTGGGGGCTATATTTCGAAAACAAAAGTATCATTCCACTGCTATGCAGATGATACTCAGATTTATCTACCCGTGAGAGAGTCAAACCCAGATTCCATAAAGGTGTTAGTAGCTTGTTTACAGGAGGTAAAGGCCTGGATGGCTGCTAATTTTTTGTTGCTTAATGAAAATAAAACTGAGGTTATTGTTTTTGGCCCTAAGAATCAAGAAGTGACTCAGTGTTTAAATTCAACGCACCTGGCTGGCTTTATGAAAACCCATGTGAAAGACTTGGGCTTCGTTCTGGATAGTGAATTAAAGATGGACAGGCAAATAAACACAGTGGTGAGATCTTGTTTTTTTCATTTATGTCTATTAGCGAAGACGAACCCATTTTTATCTACCACTGATTTGGAGAAAGCCATTACGGCTATCGTTTCACTCTAATGGACTACTGTAACTCCCTTTATTTTGGAGTTGATTGTGGTGCACTGGGGCGCCTACAGAGAATCCAGAACGCAGCGGCGAGAATGATTAAGTCTGCAAAAAAAACATGACTCAGTCACTCCATTACTTGCGTCACTAAATTGGCTGCCGGTACGGCTTAAAATAATTTATAGGATTCTTATTTTCGTTTTTTATGGCCCTTCACAATTTAGCCCCTGGGTATTTGTCAAGTATGATATCAGTTTATATCCCTACGAGATCTCTGAGGTCCGAAAATCAACAACTCCTTTGTGTTACTAGGACAAAATACAAACACAGGGGAGATAGAGCCTTTTCGCGAGCTGGTCCAAAACTGTGGAATGACCTCCCTCATAGTATTAGATCCGTTAACTCACTACCGGTTTTCAAAGCTGTGTTAAAAGCACATCTTTTAAAGACTAATGAGGAGTTGTTGTGATGCAGGTTTAGTTATTTTAAATGGTGTCCATGTTGTTATGTGATTTGTGTTGTTATTTGAGACTGCTTGTTTTTATGTAATTTTATTGTGCTATTGTGAAGCACTTTGGGCAACCTGATGTTGCATTAAACTGTGCTATATAAATAAATAAACAAACAAACAAACAAACGGTCCTCAAATGAGGTGCATTAAACAACAGCTGACCAACATCAGTTTCTTATCAAACGTAACGTCTAAATTCAGTGTGTGTAACTGGACATGTACCATTATAACTGCTGATGCCTTTCCGGCTATAAAACTCAAGGAATATATTGCTGGAAGAAATCAAGCCACATATCACTGAGTCGTGCTGGGCTTTTCCCATGAGCCTAACTTTAATTTCTTCGTGGTGACAGGCGTAATCGTAGTAAATACAGTTAGTGTAAATATGATGGATATACCTCCCCTGCTCCAGCGTTCATTTCCCTGACCAATAAAGAAAACTCAAGGCACCGTCTGACTGATGGTTTGATTGATTAAAGCAGTTATTTGAGTCTGGTTAACGTGAATGTCACACTGCGGTTCAATGGTACAAAAACTCAATCTGAAAGTGTCCAGGAAACCTGTTTGAAAACAGTCATGTGTGCTATTCGATTTTGCTACAGGCACAGAAATGACAAACTGCAGTTGTAAGTTAAATCGACAAACATTTAATTGATTGCTTTTCTTTTTTTTAAGAAAACCAACTGTTGGAAGAGCAACTGAAGCCGTATTGCACGGCAGAGACAGAAACAGAAAGGTTTGGAGCATCATCCATCAGTTTTGATCTTTTCTCAGACGTGTCCAGTACACTACATGGAGAAGTTACTTTGGATTCCAATGTGAAGACAAACAGCAATTTTGTTAGATGCTTACATTCATCTACACCTGGAGGGCCGGTGTCCTGCAAAGTTTAGCTCCAACTTTCCTCAACACACCTGCCTGGAAGTTTCAAGTATACCTAGTAAGAGCTTGATTAGCTGGTTCAGGTGTGTTTGATTAGTGCTGGAGCTGAACTCTGCAGGAGACCGGCCCTCCAGGACCGAGTTTAGTGACCCCTGATCTACACACTGAAGCAAACTCTAGCAACTGCCATTAAACCCAGACAATGAGCACATAACAGGCACAAAGCTGCTCTCTTTGTCTGTCTGAGGTTACTGACATGTGCTCAAGATCTGTGTTTACTCTTCAGGGTCCCTGGTTCACTTCATTAGCTGTAGGGCAAGTAAAGATGGCGTGTAATGCGGGTAAATGCGAGTCTCGCCTCCAGCTTCACATCAGTCAGGCAGGCGTCTCAAAGCCTTCGCTGGCCGAGCTCCAGCCACTAAAAGCTCAGAAGTGTTTGTGTGTGTTGTACAGCAGAGCGACGCGACCTGTGGCGGAGCTCCATTAACAGATGCTGTGTTATCAGGGACCTGCAGAGTATAAAGTCTCACACGGTCACCAGAGTCACTGCTGTAAAAGATGCTCTTATTTAACACTGTCTCATGTCTTGTTGCTTCACTGTCTTTATGTTGCCAATGGATTTTATGCAAGTGACCTTATTTACAGCAGGCTGAGGGATGATTACAGAGCCTTTGCTCTGGATGCTAAATCATAGCATGCAGGACGTGGCATGACTTCAAGTAAATGTTGTGAACCTGTCAAAGAAAGTCGGCAAAGATAACGAGGGTAAGGAGATAAGTGTAAATGATCATTTACAGCTGAGAGAGAGAGAGAGAAGGAACAGCTGTGTCTAAACGACATTAATTATATATGTGAAAAAACAACAACAGTCAAAATTGAAAATTAAATCCGGATAAAAAATATATATATATATATATATATATATATATATATATATATATATATAAACTTTACAAAAAATTGTCAAGTAATTAAAAAAAAAAATTCATAAAATCTTAATTTATTCCCATATCAAAAAATTACAATAATTAAGAGGTCAGTCAAAACAACAGCAGAAAATGTAAAGAACTGGCTATTAAAATGAAAAATAATTGAAACTCATTTCCAAACACCAAATACTAGAAGTGGCAATGACAGACCATCAAAACACATTAGTATTAAAATGGTATTAAAGACACAATTAACCTGCAAAATGATATTCTGTTGTTGAAATGTCCAGTGACGCTAAAATATTGATGCTCTGTTATGTTGAAAAATAACATTCCACCTCACACTAAACCCATTACTAAACCTAATTATAGTGTTAACAAAAGCAAACATGACATGATAACGCATTTGCTGATGCACTTCTGCCATTATAGTTTTTATGAGTCTTTCAGCTCTTTTACTGTGTTTCACAGGACTCGTACCTGCAATTCTGTAGCAGGTGCGCTACAGAGCAAGTTTACTACAGCAGAAAAGCCAAACATATGGAGCTGGTTATGTGATGCAAACTTCAAAAAACTTCAAAAAAACTGAAAAACCAAGATTTAAAAATCATCCGATTGAAACTCTGCATGTAAAAATCTGTAAAAACATCAAATGATGCATTATTTCTTTCCAGTCCTGATGTTTCACTGACCGCAATCACACTGATGCTCTGGACCAGAACAATACTGGACTAACTAATCCAATATACAGCACAAATGAAATGCTATCATCACTCACTGAAACACTACAGCAAAGTAAATGTCAGTGCTATCTGACCCTGAAAAAACAGAACACCATGACAGACTACCAGTACAGTAAGAGATGAAACACTGAGACATCTGAGCAGCTAGAGACTCGCTTTAGAAACACGACATCGCTAAACAGACCGACAGACGCAAGAAAACATGCCAGAGCTGCACGTTCTGACAGAGCACAGAAAATACATAATATACATACAGTAATTGAGGGGGAAAACAGATATTTAACACTATACCAAGCAACGTGAAACTGCTCTTCTCATTAGCTGATCACAAGGGCTTTCTGTCATAAAGGAACCTTACATTTAAAACGAAACAGAGAGAGCAAGAGAGAGAGAGAGAGAGAGAGAGAGACCTCTGTTTAACAGCTGATAGGGTTGAAATTACCTCAGGTCTCTTTGCTCATTTCCTCGACAGATAAAAAGCCCTGGAGGTTTCTAGCGTGTCTCACTTTCAAGGGCACCGTGGGACTGAAGGAACTACAGCAGATACACAGCTCAGATTTGGCACAGACCAAACCAAAATCTCATAAAACTTTTAACTGCATAGATTTCAAAAATACAAGCCAGACTGCTGCATGTACGCTAACATTAAAACATTTTATGAACACTTAATATATAGATTTGGAATTTATTCTTTTAATGGCCTTATAAATCAAATGTTAGCCTCATGTGTGGCTGTTACTATAATAAAACCTATTAGAAATGAGAAACTCAGCATGGAAAGACTGAACCAAATAGAGTTTGATCTGCTTAGATCTTCACAACAAAAAGCCTGAAATGAAACATGATTTCTACTTATAAAAGAATAAATCAATCATATGTAGCAGTTCGTTAGGTTCATTTAATCGCTTATTCTCTCTGAAGATAATTTTTTAGACGTTTAGGAATTGAATTAAAGAAATAAACTGAATTGGCTCTAGCAGCGACGTTCACTCATTAATAATGATGCTGACAAATAACGCATCTAATTACTGCAGAGATGCTGGAAAACAAATCATAACCAGACTGAGGATGATATTCAACATGTTAATGAGATTGATCATATGAGCAAATCCCAGAGGAAAAAAGTTAAATAATTATGAATCTGTCTTTTTGCCCAGAGGTTCCCCTGAAGGTGGTCAGGAACCGATTATGCAGATTTTCCCGCAGGTAATTTTCCACATCAGTTGGTTTTGAGCTTTGCTGCTTTAGTGTTTAGAGACGTTCACCATCACACACGATTTATGAGGACTGGGCGGCGTTTGTTTCCCTCGTCAGTTTAACGAATGTACACGGAGCATGTGGGTAGATAAGCTGAGAGTCCAAACACGCACACACACACATGCATGCATGCACAAACAAAAACACACACACACACACTGGTTCATTCATATGCCATAATGCTCTTTTACTCTTTATTGTGAATCTATGAGTGACATTTCATTCAAAACTTTCTTGATCTTTTTCAGCAAAGAAAATCAGAACTTAATGAACGCTGATCATCAGCTGTTTTTAAGCAAGCGGCCGATGTCTGCTAACCAAACTCCTCTTCCATCTGTGAGAGGAAACACATTCTCTGACTTTTAGAAAGCTGTTCCTCACCTCAGGCAAATCCATCATGATATTGGTACAAGTGGACCTCGAGGGAAAGGAGCAGTGAAAAACAGCTGTTCCCTAATCATGTGACAGAAGCTCTAGATGATCGTCTGGTGTAAAGGGTCTCTGTTTCCGTCCACATTACCTGATCACTGTTTGGGTGAGATAGATGTGCTGTGGGCGGCATTTAGTGTTTTATTTCTGATCCCAAAAGTACATCTTTCAGAAATTATAACTGATATTAATCATCAGTCAATAGAGCTGTATGGATAAAACTAATATTAGGTTAGTTCATGGCTTTCACAGCATTGCAACTTGAGTCTTATTTAGTGGATGTCTCCATGAGCACAGGTTTGTGATCTGCATTGATGTTTCATATATTGAAACAGGGGAGTCAGGGTGAGACATCAAAGAGCTCGTCAATAGCTGTCAGTTTACATTACAGTCATGAGCATGATTCATTTAAGAGCAGAGAGAGAGACGTTCTCATTCTAGATCAGCTGTTCTCATTTGGTTTCCATTCAGGATCCAGACTGTAAGAGACCTGACACAGTATGAAAATGACTGTATGACTGTGTGTGTGTGTGTGTGTGAGAGAGTGTGTACAGGTATATATGGTTTATGAGGACACAAATGTGTATAATGACATGGGTACTACAACGTAAACATGGTTTATGAGGACACTTCCTGTGTCCCCGTAAAACAAAAGGCTTAAAAAACATACAAAACGGTGTTTTATGAAATTCAAAAATTGCCAGCAGTTTCCTGTGAGGGGTAGGTTTAGGGGTAGGGTTGGTGTAGGGCAATAGAAAATACAGTTTGTACAGTATAAAAACCATTACGCCTATGGAGAGTCCCCGTAAACCACAAATACAAGTATGTGTGTGTGTGTGTGTGTGTGTGTGTCAGTGTGTGTGTGTTCACACTGCCATCAGCGATCTGTCGTCAAACAGTTATTGCCATTATCACCGGTGAACAGATTTCCACTGTTTGTTTGTTTGTGCTTGTGGACATGTTTATCCTTGCCACATGTTTGTCTTCTTGTGCCATAACCACTAGACAATGAATTTTCTAAGCCGCCTCTGGTGATGTATTCCAGAACAAATCAGAGTTTGAGAGTTGTGAAGTGGGCCGATCCCGACACACTGCAGGTACACGACCTAAGGAGGATGAAGCGACTGTGATTGGTGCTACACTACAGAGCTGCGACATTCATATATGTATGAGCACATTTAACATGGCAGAGATTACTAATTGTTTAAATGTCAAACAGCCAATAAAGCGGCTGACAGCCTGTCACTTATTATTTGTTTCATGATGTAGAGAGCGATTAAACAGCAGTGTTACCACAGTGACATTTACCGATGCGCTACTGTTGTTCTTTATGTTTTTTCCCATCTGACAGCCATAAAGAGAGACGCTTGCAGTGACACACCATCATTTCTGCTCTCTATAATTAAAACTGACATTAAGAACTCTCTGAACACTGACATTTAATCAGATCCATCATTCTTTACATACTGGAGAGGGGAGATGTTTTTTTCGTTTTGGGCCCGTGATAAGGTTACTGAATCCAATTAGAATGGATGAATTACTGGCTGCATGGACTCTCACTTTGCCAGATATACTCAAACACAAGACATTTTCAGTCCTAATGAGACCCGGTTTACCTCGTTTCTTCTGAGACCACTGGTGTAAATCATGACTATTATTATTATTTATTTATTTTTGAGCACCTTGTCAGCAGCAAGGCTATCTTCATGGTGAAAACAGAATAAATAACAAAAGTCATACCGTTAACAAGAAGCTATATAAGACATTTATGATTAATACTAGATAAAAAATCTAAAATACGTAAAGCATGACTAAATACAATGAAATTTCACATGCTAATATTCAGGATGCAGTATATATTGTATCCTGTTATGAATTTGGATGTTTGTGAGGAGTGATTTGAGCCCTGGTGATCTTCTTATGGAGCATCGCAAACACCTTCACTTTGCTCAGCGTTATTTCATGTAAAGCAATCCTGTTGAAACAAAATGTGACCAAAAAGTGACATTTTTCACTGGCACAACAGAATACAACTTTCATATTTATTTATTCATATGGTTAATCTCATTTTCATAAAAACATTTCATATTAAACATTATCCATATCATCTTGCAACACTTTACAACAGATGTGTTTCCCTCACACTGTGAATTTCTCCTGCTGTGTGTTTCTCTAGTTTTAATGTTTAATACTGTCAGATAGGCTACTAAGTGTACCATTGCTTTCTGCTGGAATAACAGGTTGTGATATTTCCACCCTTTATCACACACAGTTTAATTATGTCAGGGGAAAATGCTTTTCACACGACACACTGGAAAGGTCGTGTTGTCATATTTTAAACAACAATAAAAGCCTATTTGAAATTTGACCTTTTCCACACATGCTTGGGACACCAAAAGTCAATTCATGCAATTTTGGCAACACAATTCTCCAGACATACAAGAAACTATATCTAGCACACAGAGGTGCACATTTGTCCTGATAAACACAAATTTATATATACTGTGTGTATATTTATATATATACAGTATATATATCAGGGGCGTTTCCTCCGAGGAGGCAAGGGAGGCAGTGTCTCCTCTCCTCAAAGTTGGATGAGAAAATAATCGATATTACAAAAATAAAACAGCGCAAATATGACTAAATATGATATTAAAAGTCTAAAAGTCACTCGTTTATATAAAGTAACACTGTCCAACAGCGACACCAGCAGGTAAAGTTACAGCCGGAGCCTTGCCTCCCTTCGGTCCATACACTTTCTACAGAGACCCTAAAGCATGCCGTGACTTTTCTGGAGGCTCATTGAGATGAATGAGAGAAAGTCACGTAAGAGGAGGCAATGCCTCCATCGCGCTATAATTGGATATGATCGGTTATGATTGGATGTGATTGGTTCATTTGATAAATCCCGCCTCTTGTTTGTGTGTGTATAAATGTGCAGCTTTTACTACTTCACTGTGTGCCACTTATTCAGCTGACATTCTAGGATCTACATCAGATACGTACTGAAGGTAATGTACCGCCATAAACACTCTAAGCTGACTGCTAAACAAGTTCCTCATTTGAAATGAAACGCTTCTGCTCTCTGCTAAAGCTGTAATCTCTAAAACAGCTTCATCATATAATAAGACTGATATAAATAGACAGATGTTTCACACATTATCTCTGCAGCAGCATGAAATAACTCTTTCACAAGTTCAGAAATGTATTAGTTTAGAAATATCCACTTAAGTGTGAAGAGCATCAGTCTCCAGCGTGATACTTGTGTTCAGCCTGCCGACATTACATGCTGCTGTTCAGAAGATGTTAAGAAGCCTCGAGACCATACTAGAGTAAATCACTGCTCTCAGCCGGTCCCGTGACCCTTCTCACCGTTACTCACAGCCGAATCTACCGCAGAATCAAAGAAAACAGATGAGTGGCGTTTCAGCAAACGTTCACCGCACATCTTTGTCAACAATAATGCCATTGAACAAAAACTGAGCAACATTCAGAAGCCGAGATGAACTAAAAGCACCATGCAGACTGACTGGTACAGCTCATCAGCTGGTGGTTTATATGCGTTTGGGTGCTACCTTTTATATTTAAAAAATGTGTTTTCAACTGGGGTCTCAAACTACTAGCCATTTTCCAGCTACCTTAATTTGGCTAATGAAATAATTTGATTTAAGGCTGGAATACACTACACAACGTTTGAAATCTGAACAGATTTTAAAACACTAGGCATCATACACTTGCTGACTTTGTAAACATTCACAGAGGAAACACTAGCTATCATACACTAAATGACTGAGGATCACACACTAGCAGACGGAACAAATTCATGCAGAAATGTGCGTCTTGTTGCTTTGACAAATTAATACGGTCACACTTTATTTTAAGGTTAAATTCTCGCTATTAACAAACCATTAACTACAACTTTTGCCTCAATAAACTCCTACAACTAGTTATTAGTGAGAATTGTTACCATAAATACAATATGTGTTCTTAAATTGTCTCAAAATAGTAAACATGTTTAATATCCTCTGACTGGATGGAAGTTTAAAAAAGTCTTCAGTTAAAAAAATAATAAAGAGTCTGTGCTCATCAGACACTATGCAATTTTCTATTAAATTTGTCAACTCAGATCTGCAGATTGGCTCTGACTTTTGGCAGCTAGAGTCAACTTCTGCAGACTGTAATTCAGGGGGGAAATCTGGGCAACAACAAACATCATGTGTCACTTGACTGCAATGTATTTGATGTAACTAATTGTTTCAGGTCTCTGAATGAACCTGATGTCAAGCAATCCAATCTTGAGTCTCATTACTTCATTAAACAGCAGTATGACGCAAGGGTAAGTTATGTCGCTCAACTCCTAAGCGCTCCTGCTTTAACAGACTCTCTCTTGAGCTGCAGACATAGCTTGTCTGATACTGGTCATGTGTTCAGTGTTTTTCCACATCTTGTAAATGGCTAATGACTTTACTGTGATAAAGGCTCTAGATGTATGATATTTTCTCCGCGCTGCAGCTGTCATTCAGGAGAAGAGCGTGAAGCGTGAATCCTCAAGAGCGCTGCTCCATCTGCGTCACAGTGAATGCGTCAAACATAAACAAGACTTAAAGCGAACCAAAATAGAAATGCAGACTCCATGCCTTTACTCAATCTAGCAGCTACAGATTGAATGAATCACAAGTCTTTTGAAAAGCAAATCATCCTTGAATAACAGGTTTTGGTTTGGATATGATTACATAGAAGGGAAAAATTGAGAAAGAACACAATATGACGAACGGAAAAGTGAAAGTGCTGCAAAAAAGGCCATCTAATGACATCTAATAACTGGCCTCTCACAAACTAGTCTGGTTTAATCATTCTAAAATAACCCTTCTCTAGACCCGATAAGAGTAAAAGAGCCTCTTGGGCAATATTGTTGATGGTTCACAGCTAATGGACACTCAGTCCAATGACATATTCCCAAAAACATGCCGTGAAGAAACCTCGAGAATAAACATGTTATCATGAACTATTATCATGTTGGGTAGTCAGAAGCACAAAACCACTCTTTGTGCATGACATGAAGGGATAAGCAGTAGAAATCACGGATGAAAAAGTTACAGATGTTAAAGATGTTTTAAAGAAAATGCCACAACACCTGCATATCTCTCCTATATAGAATATAGAATGTATACTGTGTTTTAAATTCAGTTTTTACTAGTTCCAGTTTCTATGGCTATGTTCATGGCGAAAGCAAAGTTTAGTTAATCAAAAATAAAACTAAAGATGTTTAAGTTTTTTTTTTCTTTTTCTAAAAACCTTGACTAAATTTGGATTTAACTGATTAAAACCTTTTCAAAAGTATCTACAATCAATTTTAATAATATTTCCAAAAGAAAAGTTTGTTAAGAATCAGAATATAAAATCATATTGAGATATCTTTAAAATGTCTTGAGTTACAGGCAGGCAGACTTTGGAATAAGAATATTTTTGGTGTGCTGATAGCCTTGTGGTTAGTGCGCCTCTGACGACAGTACGATTCCCGACTCTTGGTCCTTTGTCGATCCCGCTCCCCTTTCTCTGCCAACAATAAAGCCATATAAAAGCCCCCAAAAAAATATAACTTAAAAAAAAATTATTATATTTTTGGTACTCAGACAGGTATGATCTATGCAATTGTTTTGATAGACGGAAACAAAATACATTTCTATTTTTTTTTTAGAATTATTTATTTTATTATTAAACAGTTTAACAGTTTACTCCTGAAGCCATACTGAGATTCCAATATCTCTGGAACTCAACCATATAAGGCCTTCAAATAAAAAAAGCAAAAAAAGTTTGTTAATAATTAAAATCTAAAAGCATTTTAAGATAACTTTAATAATTCTTGAGCTACAGGCACACAAACTAAAATCAATAGATTTTACTATCAGATCCACCAATCTGTGTGTAAAAATGAAATGATGATGCTGCCATCTTTCTGAAGTCATTTCTCCCTCCTGTAATTTGGCCCTGAATCTCAGGTGAAAATCGTCATTTTGACCCTCCTCTACAAAATACTAGATTACTCGGTAAATATACATCCGTGACATTTCATATTGTGGCTTTCATCACTATTTATGTTTGTCTTTTTTCAGAAAAAATATGAACAGGGAATATTAACATTTCAGGGAAGTTTCTGAAATTTAGCTTATTATGCTTGATTTGACAGAATGACCCAATTGATAATTAGATAAATAATAAATAATTGATGAATAGATGATAACTGGAGACTACTTGCTAAATTAAATGAGACAACAAAGTAGAACACTTTGAAATGTTTGTTGCATAATGCATACAGTTTCACATACTTAAAAATAAATAGTGAACCAGGTATACAGTGTACACTGTAGTGGGCTGGAACTCTGAACACAGCCGTGTAAAATGAGGGACAGAGAAACAGCTACAGCTATAAATAGTGAAAAGGAAAGAGTTTTCTGGTCTGTTGCCGTGCAGCCGGCAAAGGACAAACTTGATTCCCTTCAGCGTTTATTTCATGGTTTGATAATTTATGCCTGCCGTGCAAACGATAATGTAATAATGGTGGAACATGCTTTCTTGTCTCAGGACAACTTTGATTAACTTTTTTGATCCACTACAAATGTTGACTTTTATAGTTTGACTACTTAACAGTTAACCAAAAGGTAATCAGTCTTACTTAATGTCAAGTTCTGTCATGAAACTCTAGATC
>NW_015555718.1:100447-109143 GCF_001515605.1 Sinocyclocheilus anshuiensis
TAAAAAAAGCTAGATTTTATATATATATATATATATATATATATTTAAATTACATTAAACAACATTTGCTTACTTTTACCAGTTTATACACCGTAGTCAACATTTGAAGTGGATCAAAAAAGTTGATCAAAGACAAGAACGCATGTTGGTTTTAGGTTTTAGGACAACTTTGATGAAAGGCTTTGATCCACTTCAAATGTTGACTACTGTATATACAGTATATATATATATATATATATATATATACAGTATATACACATGCATACATACATATGAATCAGAAGACTTCATCTACGTTGCAGGCAGGCAACGGGGAAAAAAACCCTCTGGTGTGGCGGATCCAGCCTTGACAAGACAGCACGTTTATGTCACCACAGGCCAGTTTTTCCACCCTAATGTGGTAGTCTTGCAATTCTACACAATATTCTCTTCCACTCTTCTTTGCTTTGCTACCTTGCTGTTCTTTCCAACTGATTATGGTGGCCACAGAGAATCTGCTCAAATTAGGTTGAACTCTTTTACGCCGCAGGCAGGCAATGGGGGAAAAACCCTCTGTGGCGGATCCAGCCTTGACAAGACGTTTATGTCACCACAGGCCAGTTCTTCCACCCTAAGGTTTTTTAAGGTGGTAGTCTTGCAATTCTACACAAGATTCTCTTCCACTCTTCTTTTGCTGTTCTTTTGAACTTTCCAACCGATTCTGGCCACAGAGAATCTGCTCAAATTAAACAGTCCTGCCTCTGTCATTCCACACACAGGAACATGGTCTATCACAGTAACTCTGATTTCATCTGAAATGACTGTTCTTGGTCTTGCTCTTCCTCGTCCTACAACCGTGTTGCAGTTGTGCTTGACTTTTGCTTTCTTGTGTTTAGGGTTTTGCATAGAGAATTGTGTGTTGTGTTTTGCAAAAAGTGTTTCATGAAATTGAAAACTGAGTCGAAGGCCGAGAATTAGTGTATGGTTTTGCAGATTTGGTGTGTAGTTCTGGTGTTTGAGTGTTGTTCTTGGTCTTGCTCTTCCTCGTCCTCCTCTTCCTCCACCTCACATACAAACTCTTCCGTACCTCTCAGATTGATGGATGCACTTTGAACTGGCTTATATTTTGTGCATTCACATATTTAGAAACAAGTGTGAACAGTTTTGAATTATTGTGGACGCTGCTTTCATAGACGCACGCACACACATTACTGCACACGACAACACAGCACGGAAGCTTTTATTAGTAAAATAGCTTCGACAGGCTACTGACTCGCAACGTTATATTTCTCTGCAATGAAGGGGTAAAATCGCTGTTTTTGAAATAACTAAGCCTCACTGCTTGTAGAGAGAGACGCGCAGACGCAGGTTCACACACGCAACTTTCATCGCGCACTCTCTCTGTGTCTGATTTAAAGCAGGCTGAATGCTAACGAGCCTTAACTGACGAAAATGACCATAATTTCCACGATGGAAGAATTATCGTCTTGTTGTATACACCCATTCTCTCGGCAGAATTTATCTGAACACTGCACCTGATGTTCATAAACTTTCATAACTGGTAAGTGTTTTTTCTTTTGCCTTGTGAACTGGCCGAGCCTCAATGATTCTGTTTCTTTACATGTATTTGTTTACTAACCGTATGCAGTCCTGAAATACAACTTTTTTTTTTTTAATTGGCTATTCGTTGTGGGGGAAAGAAACAGAAGACAAAGAAGACACACACACTCACACTCTCACACTCTCACACACACACGGAGCTAGAGCTGCTGGTCAGAATCCACACGCGTGAGTGCCGCTGGTGTGTCAGAGTCTCAGCACCGTGGGCTTTCGGCTCATTCAGCTCCTGCAGCTCAGCGTCAGAGCAAATGCTTTCTGCTGACTGCACCAAACGCACTGGGAGCCCAAAGACCTTTCTCTGACTCCATCATTTCTTGCAAGTCAGCAAAAAATTCAGTACAATTAATTTACAAATCCTTAGAGGTTTAATTTATGGATTAGCAGAGGAGAGAGGTTTGCACTCTGGTGGCCATAAAGGACATAACGTCTTACTGTTGTTTTGAAGTATAGCTTGAAAGTGAACCTTGACGATCTGGGAAACCAATAGATGTCTACTAGAGTAAAGCACAGAGAGAAAAAAACTAAGTGATGAAACGGGCTAAGAGACGAAGCTTTTACAGTCAATCTACAATTTATAAATACATCTCTATGAAAGCACACTTTTAAATGAGCCTGAAATATTTCAAGAGGTGTAGTGCGAGGGTGAGAGATGAAAAGATGAGTGAAATCATTTCATAAACAATCATCAACCTTCTCATGACACAGAGAAAGTGCAGCACAGATGGAGGAGAATCCCAATCTGTTGAGCACATTTGTAATGGATTTACATGCAGACAAAGACAACCATTTTCACATAAAAAAAAAAATGCACTCAGAAATTGCAAGAAAATTTCACAAATAATTATAAAGAAATGGCAAGTAATTGCACACAGTGAATTAATTACATTTTGAAGTAGAAGGACTGACATAGTATTTCCTAACCCTAACATACTGCAGTAATCTTTGCTTTATTTACAACTTCAAAAAATACTTTTTACTGTGCAGTTCTGCAGATCACACGGCACAAAAGGACATTCTGGTCCAGGAACAGGGATCTGATGAAGACAGCAGCGGTAACTTAAGATAGGACTTTTTCATTGTTGAAGATGCTCACATTCTCTCTGAACAAAAGCTTTTCCTGATAAAAGCACAGCCGTAAGGAAAAAGTGCCTGCAACACGTAAGAAACAGCATGCGGCACACGATTCTGCCGGATCAATGTTGAGCAGACAACACAATAGACGTGATTATGTGACACCAAGTGTAACATTTTAAGTGGTTTCAAAACTATTATTAGGGCGAAACGGTCACATAGCAATTGTGGATAATCGTTCAGCATGGTTTCCTCAGGCTTTTACCAAAGTCCCTTTACAGAGTCCCTTCCCTTTAGCAGACGATTTCTGTGCATTAAATAATCATTCAGCTCCATCTACTGAATGTGGAAAGACTGCAAACTCTGAAACTGTTTGTCCATATTACATATTTAAAAAAGAATATGATGTGAGCCATCTAAATGTATAAATCTCAAGATCAAATCACTAACACTAAATATTCAGGCAGCTATTAAAAATAATAGTATACGGGCACTGTACTGAACGCTGACATTTCTCCCATTCATATTTTCTGTCTCTGCATGATGTCAAGAAATAAAATGATGCTTATCTTACTCAAATGAAAGATGAAATTAGATCTACACCACCACAAGTTTGTAGAAGAAATGTGAAACTGGAAAAGCTATGAACTGGAAACTGGAAATGGTGCAAAGCTATAAACGTATATTAATAATTATTATTATTGTAGGGGGAAAAACTGTCCTAAATGTAGTGAGCCAATAGAGAAAAACAAAAAGGGCATTTTCCCAATGAATGAGTGTTTATCAACCGCTTTACCCGACTGAATTAAATCATGAAGGTCCGCCCCTAATCCAGTAATCTAGTTCTGATCGTGTGACTTTGTAGCTCTGTGTCAAAGATGAAACTGAAGTTAAAACAAGTTTGAATATTCTGTTTTTAATCTTTATATTTTAGCCATCATGGAATAATAATGCTACAGTCCAACAAACAGCCCATAAAGTGCCTAACTGAGTGAAAGCAGCGCCTCGGAGGAAGATGCCGATATGTTTTGACAGCACTTTAGAAAGTGAAGGTTTGAAGAGTTCAGTCATCGCTTCTTCTGCCTGCGACTGTTACTGAACACACACACAGACACAGACACACTCACACTCACACTCACACACACACACGTCTGGTTTGCCATCCTTGTGGGGACTCTCCATAGGCGTAATGGTTTTTATACTGTACAGACCGTATATTCTATTGCCCTACACCAACCCTACCCCTAAACCTACCCCTCACAGGAAACTTTCTGCATTTTTAGATTTTCAAAAAACTTAATTCTGTGTGATTTATTAGCTTGTTTACCCGTGGAGACCTCAATTTAGGTCCCCACCGTGACACGAGTCCCCGTGAGTCTGTGTGTAGTCAGGTTTAAGTCCCCACCAGAATAGAAAAACAGGTACACTCTCTCACACACACACACACACACACACACACACACACACACACACACACACACACACACAGAAACGCCACCCATCTAACACACACACACGCACTCACACACACACACACATACAGACACACACACACATACACACACACACACACACAGACACACACACACAGAAACACACACACACACACAGAAACACACACACACACACACACACTCACACACTAAAACACACATTATGGGTTTATCAGTGGAAGATCGATCAGCCTCTCCAGCTCAATTTATTCACATAATCAATGTTTATCACTGATGAGACACATCTGATTTACAGACAAACACACAGAATTTTATCTTGTGATAGAGAGAAAAAAAATGCCTGAATGTTTTGTTTGAACTTGTATGTAGGGGCGCGGGAAGATGCTTTCGGTTGGGGGTGCTGTGTGTGTGTCCGTGTTGGGGGGGGGCGCTAGCGTCACATGTTCATGAGGATTAGGCTAATCATCCCATATAGAAAACATCACAAGTAAAATTAATCATGTTTATAAAGATGTTTATAAAGATAAACATGGGTTTATTATAGCCCACTTACAATTCACATTTCAGAGATCATTACAAATAAATTATTAAATGCGAAAACTGAATAAATTTAAATGAACAAACCTGGCGTTGCATTTGCAACCATGTGAAAACAGGGGGTGCTGTAGCCCCCTCAGCACCCCTACTTCCCGCGTCCCTGCTTGTACGTGCAACTAGATTTCCCTGTTAGTTGATCTAACCTGAAGATCAGGATTGTACAGACTCTATTCCACACATTTCATGTTAATTGACTCTTGAATCTGGATCTGGATCTGTCTGTATCAGAGTGTGAACTAAACACTTAGTGCTTTTGGAAATGCTGACAGAAAATCTGACATTCAGTTTAACTTTTACGACACACTTTCTGTGCGCATGGACTAAACACACTCATAATGCGCAGTGAACAACAGATCCCAAATGAACCGAAATTAATATATTTTTTTTACTTATTATGAGATTAGACTGCCAATAGATATTTTTTAAACCAAATGACAGCAAAATAACACTTTTGACTTCTGAATTCAGAAATGAATCACATGTGATGTGAGATCTTCAGAAACACAGCCTGCATGCAGTGCTCAGATGAAGCTGTCAATCACTGACCCCAGACCAGCTCGCGCCGTCATGGGACACAGAGCACATTTAAGCAATATTAAACCTGAAGCTCACGTTATGCCTCTTGCCGTCCCAACAGAGTGTTTGGTGGAAGAAGCCGAGACAATTTAATAAGACCAGGCTCTCATTCCTGAAGAACTAATTCCTAATTCAGCTCAGCGTCGCTGTGATAAATGAGCTGCAGGTACAGGTTAGGTTCGCTCGGATCTGAGCATCTGTCCCTGCCAGCGCTGGATGATCGCTGTACTTCGTCAAATTAAGAAGCCCACTTCATCATTCAGAAGTCAGAAAAGTGCTGCTTAAATTACCTGCTATGTATATTGAATGTAGAAAGGAATTAAGCTTCATTTGTGTGTTTTTCTGCTCGGTTTGATTATGAGAGAATTGCGGTTTTTGAGATTATATGAAATGCTGAAGGGAGTTTTCAGGACCAATTGAGTTTCATGAATTCACTGCCTCTGAGACTCTCAGTTACTAACTGCTAACTAACTCACGTTAACCTGTGTGTCCTCAATGTCTTCCAGTCCCTCTGTAAGCTGCTTTCACTGCAGTAGACTGCTGAAACCCAACAGCATTTCTTCTCTAACCATCTCTGTCCGCAGTGACAGAAATAAGTGCAGTTACAAACGCAAACACTACAGAGAGCACTGCTAGAATGAGACCTTATGATAATGCAATATGTAACTGTGAAAACACTACACTAGTTTACCCACCGGTTACGAGAGACAGGACTCGAGATCACACTTGAAAAAGCAGGTGCAAGAAATAAGCCATGTTTACTCTGCAAATGTGGCACATCTGGTAAATTCACAGACTCTTAGAGGTCCATAAACACATTTACACAGCAATTACAACTGCAGATATGAACTGCCTGTGATTCTGGACGCTGAGATGGCTCAGAGCTGGCTTAATTTAGTCTTTTATATACAGTACATGTACAAGCAGCCACATGGAATAAGTAAAGAAGAGGAGGAAAATCCAACAGAGAAAGAAAACCAAGAGCCTGGTTAGGATTTCTTGACCACTGCGACATTCAAGACCTCATCTGGAGGTTATCTGGTGGTGAATACATCAAATAATTAAAAAATAATAATAATACATTAAATAATTATAATAACATATTTTTACATTTACAGCAGTAACTTACATGCTTGACTAAGGTCTCATACAAGCTCTTTAAATTTACTTCAAATTTTACTCAAAACTTATCCAAAGGAATATGAACATATCTTGACCTGTGGTTCAGTAGTAAAAGCAGCGTATTTATTTCCAAGCTTGAAAACTAAGCTAAAACTATTTCTCAGAAAGTCCTCCAGCTTTATATTGCATATGCACTCTTACAAGTGTTGTACAGGTGCATCTCAATAAATTAGAATGTCGTGGAAAAGTTCTTGTGGAGTCATAAATCATTTTGTACATAGTCACTGAAAAGGAATTGAATTTATTACTATAACAAAACTGGTGTAGTAAATAAATTATATTAGCGTATACAACAAATACATAAAATGTTTAGCATATTATAAACCATATGGGTACATTATTTATAATTTTACACCTTAAAATAATGACTTTGGCAAATGCATTGCCATGAAACAGACAGGGAGCAGCAAACTTTATCCTGAGTTATATCTGTGCTGACGGACTCGATATGCCTCGGGATGTTCCTGCGTTTCACTCTCACGCTGGAACTGACCAGAAACGGCCTGCATGTGTAGTGTGGCCAGAAAACAACATGCTGTCAGAATCCCTCTGCAGACACCTGTCAGAAACGTCCGGCTGAGTGTACAGCGCTGACAGCAGGAGGAAAAGCTCAGGCACTATACGACACAACAGCAGCACTGATTCATCCCTACAGACTCTCATCCGTGCATAAAAATGGAGAAAAGTGCTTCCACAAATTAACACTCAAGTGAAACCGACTTAAATTTGAATCTCAGCCTAAAGAGCACATACCTTATTCTCTTTTTCATTTGTATACTATAAACTGCATAGAAAGTGCTAAAAAGAAATGTAGTATACTTCCACCACTGTCACAAAGACTCATGCTGCAACAGTGTTCAATCCAGTTCACAATCACAATTACCACATAAGTCATGTTTTTTATCATCTGAAACATGCTGCGACTTATGTTCCAAAGTGACTTATATAATGCACTTAGCGTCGAAAGCATGCACATTTGGATGTGTGTCGGAGGGACAGAGGTACTGTATGTGAGTTTGGGTTTATTTGTAAAGATTTCCCACATGTGGTACTTTCAGATTTGCTTTAAATACATTTGTTTAGGCCTGGCACTTATAATAAATGTTATTTAGAGTGAATGCCACTATAATTTATGTGTGTTCTATACTTATATTTTTCATTCCTGATCTGTTCTGAATACCGTTAAAAGTAAAAGATTTGTAGTGGCATGACAGGAACTAAAACACATTTTTATAGTGTTTATAATGTTTGTAAATGGTTTATATTATTTACTGATATTTTACATGACTTCTGAATGAATGTAATAATAAAATATGACTTATACACTGATCCAACTTAACTTTGTGTTTGTGTTTTCTCTCAACAATGCAATTCTGACCTGCTGTGACTTACTCATGGAGAATACAGTGAGAGTGGAATCCAGTTATGTACGTTTGTTAAGGAAAATCAAATCGAGAACACTGCGTGATATGGAATACAGTACTCTAAAAAAAAGAGAATCACTCAGCTGTATTCAGTGTTTGTGGAGGATTCATTTCTATTTCAGCACGACACAATAGACGTGAGCACAAAGACATGTTTCTGAGTCTGAGGTGGATGTGGACCGTTTGTCTCCGTCGGTCCCCACTGACGCTCGTGTGTCTGAATGTGAGAAAATCCATGACTAAAGAACATGAAGGTAGAGACAAAACATCTCTGTATCAATAAGCTTTATAGCTACAATATGAGGCAGAATCCTATTAAACCTCAGCGGCCCCTGCCATTACTCACAGCCGCCTTAAACAGATGGAGAAATGGAGCAGAAATGCAGCGGCTGACTGGTTCTGTGAAGTTTCTCTCTGCTTACTCAAGGACAAACCCACGACCTTCATCTCGCTGCTGAAATCATGACAGAGAAAATGGCAATTACTTGAGAAGCAGCAGACTGAGAAGATCTGAACTTACTGTACAATCATTAATCAGTCGAACTCTAAACACTGCTATTAACACATTCAGTCATTCACCTGTAGTTTCTCTTTATGAAATACCCTACAGATCGACCCGAGCAATGAACAGGATCTACAGCAAAACCTGGAGCTGCTGGATCCACACTGTCAGACCTGAACCTCAGGAAAACTACAATCATGAGCTTCTAGTACTGACATCTGTGTGTGTGTGTGTGTGTGTGTGTGTGTGTGTGTGTGTGTGTGTGTGTGTGTGTGTGTGTGTGTGTGTGTG
>NW_015555718.1:109164-116108 GCF_001515605.1 Sinocyclocheilus anshuiensis
TGTGTGTGTGTGTGTGTGTGAGTGAGTGAGTGTGTGCGTGTGTGTCTGTGTGAGTGAGTGTGTGTGTGTGTGTGTGTGTGTGTGTGTGTCAGGTAATCCGTTCCCACCAGGGAAGCTGTTTAATATATATATGTGCATTCCCTGTAAATCCTCATCCTGCTGATTCCAGCGCGTTTCTGATTTCCATTCACAGCGCTGTATGAGGAGAGGCGGAGGTGGAGTTAGTCTGCTGTGGTTCTATTTATTTAACCCAGAAAAGTGTTTTTTCCTGCTTTGAAATCTGGGACACACTAAAGACGTGAAAATATGAACAACCAAAACAGAAGCCTGACGCTTACTAAGGAATCTAGAGGTTTGAGTCCAGAAAACGAATGAGAAAAGAGTTTAACTCAATGAAATTGGCTACTGTATCATCACTGGAATTAGATATTAAATATTCACAAACAAAGTCCTAAACACAAGAGAAAAATAAAATCCTAACAAGTTTCCTTCAGAAAATAAAGAGAAACTCACATAGTCTTTGTGTCGTCTTCTTCTGCAATCCTTCAAATGAATCCATCTTGCGATTATTCCACAAAAATGACTGTAATCTCTGGTCAAAGGTCAAGATCCCTTCACATCATGTTGTTCATGCAGGAGGAAGGAACTGTTCATAACAAGTTGTTGTTTTTTTAACCTTGACCTGTACTTCCTCCATTCACATTCAAGTCACCTTTATTTCTACAGCGCTTTATACAATACAGATTGTGTCAAAGCAGCTTTACAATATTTAAAAAAATCAAATTAAAAGTCCCCTGCACTTCCTGTTGTGTTCAGGAATCATAAATGAACTGCTCTATTTAACTTCAAATCCCTAATAAACACATACAGGCTCACCATCACAATGTCTTTGTAACGTTAATTTTTCATACAATGCCAATGCAAACATTAATTCATCTGTTATTTGTTCAAATAATCATTTCTGAAGTCATGATTTAGAACAATTAATACTGAAATAACTAAAAAAATAACCTTTTTGAATGTTTGCATTTGTATTGTAAGGTGTGGTTTTGTGAAGCATTAAACAGATTGAATGCATGATGATCTAAATCTCATGTTAAATCAGAAAGACACAGTGATTCTACCACAGGAACCACAGAGCAAAATCACTGAAACAAACCACAGTAAAGACACTGTATGATAAAACCATGTTCGCTCAAATCACAAATCTACTACACAATGATCTCATGACAAACGATTCATAAGGTGTGTTCTGAATCGAAGAGATTCACTGGTGCATGATGGGTAAACGCTGTACGGCTGTTTGACTCCAGAGTGTGTTTGATGATGTGTGTGTGTGAGTGTGTGCTAAAAGCTGTTTGGCTGCAGAGTGTGTTTGATGATGTATGTGTGTGTGTGTGTGTGTGTGTGCGTGTGTGCTAAAAGCTGTTTGGCTGCAGAGTGTGTTTGATGATGTATGTGTGTGTGTGTGTGTGAGTGTGTGTGTGTGTGTGTGCTTAAAGCTGTTTGACTGCAGAGTGTGTTTGATGATATATGTGTGTGTGTGTGTGTGAGTGAGTGAGTGAGTGAGTGAGGGAGTGAGTGTGTGAGTTAAAAGCTGTTTGACTGCAGAGTGTGTTTGATGATATATGTGTGTGTGTGTGTGTGAGTGAGTGAGTGAGTGAGTGAGGGAGTGAGTGTGTGAGTTAAAAGCTGTTTGACTGCAGAGTGTGTTTGATGATATATGTGTGTGTGTGTGTGTGAGTGAGTGAGTGAGTGAGTGAGGGAGTGAGTGTGTGAGTTAAAAGCTGTTTGACTGCAGAGTGTGTTTGATGATATATGTGTGTGTGTGTGTGTGAGTGAGTGAGTGAGTGAGTGAGGGAGTGAGTGTGTGAGTTAAAAGCTGTTTGACTGCAGAGTGTGTTTGATGATATATGTGTGTGTGTGTGTGTGAGTGAGTGAGTGAGTGAGTGAGGGAGTGAGTGTGTGAGTTAAAAGCTGTTTGACTGCAGAGTGTGTTTGATGATATATGTGTGTGTGTGTGTGTGAGTGAGTGAGTGAGTGAGTGAGGGAGTGAGTGTGTGAGTTAAAAGCTGTTTGACTGCAGAGTGTGTTTGATGATATATGTGTGTGTGTGTGTGTGAGTGAGTGAGTGAGTGAGTGAGGGAGTGAGTGTGTGAGTTAAAAGCTGTTTGACTGCAGAGTGTGTTTGATGATATATGTGTGTGTGTGTGTGTGAGTGAGTGAGTGAGTGAGTGAGGGAGTGAGTGTGTGAGTTAAAAGCTGTTTGACTGCAGAGTGTGTTTGATGATATATGTGTGTGTGTGTGTGTGAGTGAGTGAGTGAGTGAGTGAGGGAGTGAGTGTGTGAGTTAAAAGCTGTTTGACTGCAGAGTGTGTTTGATGATATATGTGTGTGTGTGTGTGTGAGTGAGTGAGTGAGTGAGTGAGGGAGTGAGTGTGTGAGTTAAAAGCTGTTTGACTGCAGAGTGTGTTTGATGATATATGTGTGTGTGTGTGTGTGAGTGAGTGAGTGAGTGAGTGAGGGAGTGAGTGTGTGAGTTAAAAGCTGTTTGACTGCAGAGTGTGTTTGATGATATATGTGTGTGTGTGTGTGTGAGTGAGTGAGTGAGTGAGTGAGGGAGTGAGTGTGTGAGTTAAAAGCTGTTTGACTGCAGAGTGTGTTTGATGATATATGTGTGTGTGTGTGTGTGAGTGAGTGAGTGAGTGAGTGAGGGAGTGAGTGTGTGAGTTAAAAGCTGTTTGACTGCAGAGTGTGTTTGATGATATATGTGTGTGTGTGTGTGTGAGTGAGTGAGTGAGTGAGTGAGGGAGTGAGTGTGTGAGTTAAAAGCTGTTTGACTGCAGAGTGTGTTTGATGATATATGTGTGTGTGTGTGTGTGAGTGAGTGAGTGAGTGAGTGAGGGAGTGAGTGTGTGAGTTAAAAGCTGTTTGACTGCAGAGTGTGTTTGATGATATATGTGTGTGTGTGTGTGTGAGTGAGTGAGTGAGTGAGTGAGGGAGTGAGTGTGTGAGTTAAAAGCTGTTTGACTGCAGAGTGTGTTTGATGATATATGTGTGTGTGTGTGTGTGAGTGAGTGAGTGAGTGAGTGAGGGAGTGAGTGTGTGAGTTAAAAGCTGTTTGACTGCAGAGTGTGTTTGATGATATATGTGTGTGTGTGTGTGTGAGTGAGTGAGTGAGTGAGTGAGGGAGTGAGTGTGTGAGTTAAAAGCTGTTTGACTGCAGAGTGTGTTTGATGATATATGTGTGTGTGTGTGTGTGAGTGAGTGAGTGAGTGAGTGAGGGAGTGAGTGTGTGAGTTAAAAGCTGTTTGACTGCAGAGTGTGTTTGATGATATATGTGTGTGTGTGTGTGTGAGTGAGTGAGTGAGTGAGTGAGGGAGTGAGTGTGTGAGTTAAAAGCTGTTTGACTGCAGAGTGTGTTTGATGATATATGTGTGTGTGTGTGTGTGAGTGAGTGAGTGAGTGAGTGAGGGAGTGAGTGTGTGAGTTAAAAGCTGTTTGACTGCAGAGTGTGTTTGATGATATATGTGTGTGTGTGTGTGTGAGTGAGTGAGTGAGTGAGTGAGGGAGTGAGTGTGTGAGTTAAAAGCTGTTTGACTGCAGAGTGTGTTTGATGATATATGTGTGTGTGTGTGTGTGAGTGAGTGAGTGAGTGAGTGAGGGAGTGAGTGTGTGAGTTAAAAGCTGTTTGACTGCAGAGTGTGTTTGATGATATATGTGTGTGTGTGTGTGTGAGTGAGTGAGTGAGTGAGTGAGGGAGTGAGTGTGTGAGTTAAAAGCTGTTTGACTGCAGAGTGTGTTTGATGATATATGTGTGTGTGTGTGTGTGAGTGAGTGAGTGAGTGAGTGAGGGAGTGAGTGTGTGAGTTAAAAGCTGTTTGACTGCAGAGTGTGTTTGATGATATATGTGTGTGTGTGTGTGTGAGTGAGTGAGTGAGTGAGTGAGGGAGTGAGTGTGTGAGTTAAAAGCTGTTTGACTGCAGAGTGTGTTTGATGATGTTCAGTCATTACCTCTGGAAGAAACTGACTCACTGTAGCTTTGAAAGCTCATGAGAAACCTTACAGAATGAACAAGATCTGGCAGAAAATTTATTGGGTTTAAATACTCTGAATGAACGAATGAATGAACAAAACCAAAAAAAAAAAAAAAACACCTGGAAAAAATTCAGCACAAAGATTTGAAAATAAAAGTGAAATCGAGACCTGAAAACTGATCTGTGCAACACAAATGAACCGTCTGATCTCTCTCCCTCTCTCCCTCTCTCTCTTCTCTTTCTCTCTCTGTCTGTCTCTCCCTCTCTTCTCTCTCTCTCTCTCTCTCATTAAATCCACACAAGTAAAGTTCTGATGGCACTTTCAGCAAGAAGCAGGGAAGATCTTTAAACACATACAGGTGAATCTATGATGTCCCTGAAGTAGAACACGTCCTCCTCTGAGAATCACTGTCTGAAGACATTCACACAGAGACAGACAGACAGACAGAAGTGTGCAGAATTATCACGTCTGCTTGTTTGTTGTGATTCCTGACAGTCAGAACCTGTGGAAACAGCTTAGACTGATGTTTACTGCTCATTGCAGCTTTAAGAGGAATGTTTTTCTGCAGGAATCTCAGCTGAATGTGGCTCTGTAGCGCCGCCTGGTGGCCATGAGGTGTAATCAGAGGATGAAGGAAAACAGTCATAACATCTGTTTCATAAAACTAGTTTACCAAATAAGCCAGGTTTATTTCAGTTAGTCTGATTTATTTTCACTTGATTTGGTTTCATAAAGCAAAATTACAGTCACTGTGGCAACTTATGCTGGGAAACTAACCTGGTCTGGAGCAGGCTAACTGTCAGACTAAACCCGAGTTGTTGCTTAACCAGAGCTCCTCTATCAATGACCTGCAGGGAATACATGAAATCAACATTAAGAAATCATGTTTTAAACTGCATTGTTTATGTACTGTAAATAAATAAATAAAGTTACTAAGTTAAATGTGTCTGGTGGGTGTGAGTTTCTCATAAAAACTCTATAAATAAGGACCTTTTCCTGACAGCTACCTCTATGAGCGGTACAGGTTCTCGAGAGAAGGGATTGTATATATTCGTAGCTGTATTCTGATTTTCTCCACAGTTTAATTTAAGTTACCCACATCCCTCTTTAGGCAAACCGGCTTGGCTCAACCCATGACTCCAGAACACGTCGAGCCTCTTCTGTTGCCCAGCAACTGGCACAAGGTAGGTTATTAATGGAAAATGTACAGGTTTAAAAATAAATTCACCAATTAGTAATTACAAAAGAATAAATTTTGACTCTATCCAGGGAATTCTCAGGAGTTTTGCTGGGAGACAAGGGCTGACTCCATACCAGGAACCCCAGACTCAGACACAACACAACTATAACTTGCCCATGCACGCACAAGAGCTCGTATAGAGATGGCATTTGCTCTCATCAAATCAAGGTGCCAGTGCCTGAAACACCTCAGAGTGACTGCACAACGGGCTTGTGACATTATTGTTGGTGGTGTTGTGCTCCATAACATTGCCAGCTTGAGAAAAGAAAGGCCACCACGGATGCTGCAGAGGAGGACTGGGGCTATGAGGTGGCTTTTGATGACAAAGAAACAGCAGGCAGCAGGCAGTTATAAGAGACATTTATGCAAATAATTCTTTTGGTTATCATATTTTTTCAAGTCATGTGAAGGCTTTCATTTTATGTTTGTAGCCCTCTACTTGCCCCTCAATTTCATTACACAACACACACAAGTCACATAATTTGTATTTCATTTATTATTATTTTTTTTTAATTTCAACTTAAAGCTGGCTGCTGGAGAAGAAAAACAAAACACATACGATTAAATGGTGACCAAAATGTCAAGTGTCAGTGTTTCATCACAACAGTTCTCCAGTTTTTGGATTTCCAGCTCCAGCTTTCTCATCTTCAACTTCTTATATTGAATGTCTACATCCAGAACATCCATTTCTTTAAGGAGGTAGCACTTCCAGTTCCAGTCTGACTGGTTTCTGGAAGGATGTCAGCGTCCTGCAGCCAATAATTTTTGGAAAATATGTACCGTGAGCACCTGACCACACAAGTAGGCTTTAGATATACGATGTGCAATCATCGCTTACCTCAGGCTGACACGCTCTCCTCATCCTCCTCAGTTGTAGATGGGTCTTCCTCCTGAAACTGAGGTTAATGATCACCACTTAACATGGACAGTAAATAAGTGCTTTAAACTCTCACATACTCACAGGGTTCAACAGGACATCTGGTGGCTCCAACAAGCACACAGAATTTGCCATCACTATGAAACAAAACATGTTAGAGCAAAGATTTTGACAAGAAAAAGCAAAAACCTATACATCAACCTTTTATGAAGTCACTCCTTCTATTAGGTGGTATGGTTTCAGAAGCTGTTCCCTCAATGACTGGCCTCCGGTTGTTCAGGTCCAAGGCCAGCTCCTCTGCAGGAGTTAAGGTGTTGGTGGAGGCCCGCCCCCAGTTACAGCTACATCCAGAAGCCCCTCCCTGCAGAACACAAGACCCAGGGGGCGTGGCTGGATCCACATCTAGGGGGTGGAGATTGGTAGGTTTAGGGGTGAGCTCTGGGAGATGGGTGGGTTTAGGGGTGGAGCTCTGGGAGGTGGGTGTGTTTAGGGGTGGAGCTCTGGGAGATGGGTGTGTTTAGGAATCAGGGGGTGGAGACGGGTAGGTTTAGGTATATGTAAGGTGGGAGGAGTTGGATATGGATCCAACCACGCCCCCTGGATCTTGTGTTCTGCAGTGAGGACCATCTCGCGAAAACGGCCAAAAACGCTGTATTACATACGCCAGGCCAGTAGTTGGCGCTGTCACCTTGTTAGTAAAGAGTACCTGTAGGGAAGTGACAGTTATATGTTGTATATGATGCGTCTCCGCTGTTGGTTGTAATATTGGTGAAGTAAATCCACACTTTG
>NW_015555718.1:116239-121239 GCF_001515605.1 Sinocyclocheilus anshuiensis
CAGGGGGTGGAGACGGGTAGGTTTAGGTATATGTAAGGTGGGAGGAGTTGGATCTGGATCTTGTGTTCTGCAGTGAGGACCATCTCGCTACATCACTCTTCTTTTTGGCAGCTGTATTTCATAAATATGTAATCAGACAGTTCTAGCATCAAGCCAATTATACTTAAGTAGTTATATAGCCTATATACTTACCATTCTGAATAATATTTTTATATTTAATTTTCACCTGCTGCCACGTTCTTTTCTCCCCACTGAAGTTAATTGCTGCCGTTTAAAAAAAAAGTTCAATAAAAGTTTCCTCAAAATAAGTGAAAATGCATAGTAATAGATACATACATACAAACAAAAACAAAATATATATATATATATAATTTCATAAATGTTTTCCTGTTTGAATGTGCCTGATATTTCATTAGATCGTACGAAGACATTGCTACTTACGCATTCAGTCGATCAGCAATTATTTGCCAGCCTTTCTCTCTTATTTTATTTACTGCAGCAGTGTAACGTTAATTCAATCTTTCAGTTCTTCGTACGATTCTAAGAGCAGGAGCTGCTCTCTCTTTACTGATCGATTAGATCCATGTTCGGCCTCTAGTGCTGCTTAAGAAAGGCGTGTTCGCGCAATTATGTTGACTGCAAGCCTGGCTCGAATTAGTGAGATTGCGTCATCTTAAATTGTCGTTTATGAAACCGCTTTAGTCCCGATTAATTTGTTAGGTTTTGGACGTTAATCCTTGCTTATTTTAGCGAAACAGCCCTGACCTGTCGGTGTCTTTAAACAACAACAACGCAATGCAATGTTCTCAAATGTCAACTGGATGAACTGGCTTTCTTTTAATATGATTTATTGTTATTGGTGTTATTTGTTAACCTGCTGATATTATATTTTACAGCTGGTTTCAGCCTTTTACGTGTAACTGGTGCTGTCTTTTGTTCATTTGTAACGTCAGTGAATCGTCTAAAAACTCTGTAATTCGCACTGTTTACTGTTCATTGAAATGATTAATTATTATCTTTTACAGGTCTTGTAAATATGACTTTAAAGGCAGCGTTTTATTGACTGAAGCAGCTATATGTGTGTGAAAAAACCATGTGCCACTCACACACACACACACACACACACACACACTTGTAATACCTGTCATACCTTTGTCATTATACAAATTTATGTCCTCATTTGTCACAAAAACACGCACACACACTCTCTCACACACACACACACTCACACACACACACTCTCTCACACACACACTCACTCTCTCTCACACACACACACATGGTTTCAGGATGAGGTTGGGTGTCACTTATGACTAAACAGACCACAGTTTTAGTTATCTTGGCAACTTTATTGACTTTACATACAAAAATAGAAACAAAGAGCAAGAATATATAAATAAACTGTTTGTTTTGTACATGTTTGCTCTAAACATTATAGATAACCCTGACGTGAGAACCACAGAGACCGCAAACATAAGGCAGAGATTCAGTGACGCTGACGCCGCAAGAGAAACTTTCACATAACATTACATTCATACTCGAATGATCTACAAATCTAACATAAACCACAGAAAATAAATACACAGTGACACAACAGAACGAGTGTTTGGAGTGATTGCATTTGCTTCATGAGGTAGCTTCAGTTCATCGCTCTTGCTTCAGGATCTCGCTGTTTTTGTCATATGAGTAAGTGCATAGTAGCTTATTATTGAGTCGTTTACAAAAACTACATTTACATGCTACCAAGCCACTAGCAACACACGGAACAGAACGACTGTTGGTAAATGTTCAGAAAGAGACACTCTGACTGATTCTTCACATTCATAAAACACTGCAGGTGTATAAATAATTCTTGAAAAAAGATGAGAAACCGGTTCCCACCAAACCTCATCACATCTCCAGCCACTGGTTGCCATGGCAATATGCCATACTGGGTTACTAGTGTAAGTGACGGACTTCAGTCTTTCATGTATTGATCCGTCAGCGTTCGTGCTCATCAAAGCGCCGTCTGATTGCCGCCGTACACACACTGCTGCGCGCCGATGCTGTGCTCCGCTGAGAACGCTGCGACTGCACTCCGGCTCCAGACGCAGTCCGGCTCTTTGGCCGAGACCAGGTCTCTCAGGATGCTGTCTATGACGGTCTGGTCCAGCAGCGGCTCCGGAGGCCAGCAGAGTGCGCCGTCAGGCTGCAGGTGGCGTGGCGTGCTGTAGGCGTCGAAGCTGCTGGCCAGAGAGCGGATCTGACGGGCCAGAGTCCCGATCTCAGCCCGCTCCGTCTCGCTGTAGAGGAAGCGTCCGTCAGCGGTGGGCGAGGCCTCGGGCGTGAGCAGATCGCCCTCATGAGGAAGAGGAAACACGCCGAAGACCTCCGGATGCAGAACGCAGTCTGCCGCAACCTCGCAGACGTCCAGCGCGGGCCGGAAGACGGGGACGAGGTGAGCGTCGAGCAGACAGACAGGAGGAACGGCGCAGGACGGGTCAGAGAATGCCTGAGACGGACAGAACCCATCCGCCAGCTGCTCGAGCGCGCCGTAGCCGTCAGACAGGAAGTCAGAGGAGTGGGAGGAAGTGGGGCTGTAGGGCGGTGTGGAGAAGGCCGGCTGCTCTCTGACCGCGAGCGAGGCGCTCCTGAGCTCCCCGTCTGTGCCGCCGGAGCAGTCGCTGGTCTCGGAGCTTCTCCTGAGCGGCTCGCGCTCTCTCGGTCTCTGAGCTGAGAGGACGGGACGCTGAGAGAGTTTGTCTTTGAGATACACCGCCTCCGCTTCACTGCGGACGAGAAACATTTCACATGCTGTTTGAGCAAAAGTGAGAAATCAGTCGCTGCTGAAGAGAGACGAATTAAAAGATGAAGATGTTCACCTGATGACGTGATTGGTGCAGGTGATCACTTCTCCGGCTCTGTCTATAGTCACACATATGTAGAGCCAGATCCACGACAGATCCTTACACAGCAGTCGGACCAGCATCTCTCCGTCTGCAGCGCCGTCATCTCCAGCTGTCAAACAAGAAATGTGTGTCAGTACATCAGTTCAATCAAGTGTGTTTACAGGCATCTGCACGACCGGTCAAAAGTTTGGGATCAATAAGATTTTATTAATGTTTCTGCTCATCAAAGCTGCATTTATTTGATCAAAAATACAGTAAAGAAAAGTGAAATATTATTACAATTTAAATCAGCTGTTTTCTATGTGAATCTCTGTTAAACAGTAATTTATTTCTGTGATGCGCAGCTGTATTTTCAGCATCATTACTCCAGTCTTCAGTGTCACATGATCTTCAGAAATCATTCTAATATGCTGATTTGCTGCTCGAGAAACATTTCTGATTATTATCAATGTTGAACACAGTTGTGCTGCACAATATTTTTGTGGAAACTGTGATACATTTTATTTTTCTGGATTCACAGATGAACAGAAAGTTCAAAAGAACAGCATTTATTTGAAATAGAAATCTTTTGTGTCATTATAAATGTCTTTACTGTCACTTTTGATCAATTTAATGCAGCCTTGACGAATAAAAGTATTAATTTCTCACCGAGCCCAAACGTTTTCACAGATGTGTATATTTGTGTTGACTCACTGAGTGTGCGATGGCAGCGGGCGGCGAGCGTGAGGTCATCCGGATGCAGGAGCTCGTACCACGATCGACCAATCAGCTCCTCTGCTGAGAAACCCAGGTGGAACAAGACACTGTGGAAACATATTTCAGCTCAGTCAACAATCATTCATTACATAATACAATTAAAAGCTCCCACATTCTGTCCTCCAGTCAAATCAATCCTCTCTAGAAGAAATGCATGCTATTGGTACATCAGCTTTGTAATGTGAGATGGGAGCAGTATGTTTGTACCTGTAGGGGGCGTGAGTGAGCCTCATGTCCGGTCTGTGGAGCGTCTGGAAGCAGGCGGAGGCCCTCAGGAGCTCGCTGTCCTTCAGTCTGTTGACTGTGGGCGTACAGAGGGCCACAAACAGAGCGGCGTCCGGCGGGCCGTCCTGGAATCGCCCCCTCACCAGCATGGAGCAGCAGCTGCTGTACTGGAGCCGGAGCGCTTTGGAGCTGTGCATGCGGCACACGAAGCTGCGCTCTGAGAGACACACGACATTAGAGCTGATCTGGACATCACATGACACGACACGGAGAGACAGAGCACCACACTCACCTGCGGAGACGTCCTGCTCTCTCAAAACAACTTTCACCGCTTCTGCATCACGACTGTCCATCATATCATAGAAAGTGTCTCCCTGAAGGACATCGACCTACAAAGCAATACAAACCGCTCAGGTCGTGTTCAAATACTGGGTACACAGTGGTTTCCATGCAATAATCGACACTATGAAAAATGACTCCAGTAAAAACAGAAAACCTCTATTGTAGCTGGTCAGAGACTTCAAAATATAAAACATGGGAAATGTAGTCATTCGTTTCAACAGAGCTATTTTTGTTGTGCTATTTTTTGACTGCAAAACTCAACTACATAAAGAGATTCAGACAATCAGACAAGTTTTCAATTTCGAGTAAGCTTTGAGTCTTAAACTTAAACACAAGTTCTCATGCATTTCATATTTTGTATTTCATATGTATTTTCACATTTTAGGGTTTGGCAGGCTGCAGTAACCTGACTGATTTTTGGCAATTGAAACCCAATGGAGGTCAAAATTTGTTCAGCCTTTTCAAAAACACATAAATGTGTCGAAACTCTGCATGCACATTTATGACCCTAAATGAGAAATATTCACAAAAATCCACGCAGTTTGAAAATCAAGTGTGGGTCAAATTGATTATAATGATCACTAATATAACAGGATAAATGTGTGTGCACATGAAACAGAACAGAAACCGTTTCACTCACCATTGACAGGCCGAGATATTCTGACACATTTTCAGACACATAGACCAGTTTCCCGTCTCTGGTCAAAGCCACAATAAATCCAGGCAGCGCTTGCAGAAAACTCTCCCACAGAGGAGAAGATAAATGTGTGTGCACAGAAACCGTTTCAC
>NW_015555718.1:122729-127827 GCF_001515605.1 Sinocyclocheilus anshuiensis
CTCTCTCTCTCTCTCTCTCTCTCTCACACACACACACACACACAGATCAGTATTAACAGTTAGTTATTTCACGGGGAGTTTGATCACATTACAGTCAAGACACAATAACATTTCATCAGGTTTCTTCAGTTTTCAAGCCTCACGCAAAGGCACACTTTGTGAAGTTTGTGTGATTTAAGACTGTAAAACACTACATGACTTTGAAAATCAGAACAGATTTGAACCCTTGTGCTGCTGGAAATCCTTCACCTAATTCTGTGTTCTCAGTCAAAAGTAATCGTTTGTAAATCTGTCATTATTCTATATTATCACCAAATCTTGGATTTAATCTTTTTATCAACTTGTTTTCTGTCAACCAGCACAGGTTTTGTGTTTATTTAGGAACAAATTTTGAGTGACAATTTTTTTTAATTAATTAAAATAAATAAAAAACATTTGTGCATAATTTTGGCTCAGAAACTGAGGTGCATAAGCTCACATTAATGTTCAATCAAAACAAACCCTGTGCTAATTGAAAGAAAACAAGGTGACACAAAGACTGATCCAAGATTTGGTGATAATAGCATAACAAGACATTTATAAACAATGTTTTGTAGTCAGGCCATTTTTTGAGTGTAACAAAAAAAACTTTGTGAATTTGTTCTGTCCTGTGTGAGCAGGAGTCAGTAAACCTTAGTCCAATGCTTTAATATTCACTAGCATTTTCAGGGAAACAGAAAAGAAAATCCTCTCTGGTTCAGAATGAGGGTTAAAACACTAGACATCAGACACTTGCCATAGTAAATGATTTCAGATTCAATTGGGGCATCAGACACTAAACGACTGAGGATCTCACAGACAGACTTCTGATTCACTACAAAAATTACAATTGAACATGTGATATAAAATTGGCTCAAAATAGCTAACCCTAGTGCTGTACAAAATCACACGGTCAAAAAAAGAAAAACACATACAAAAAAACATGCTCAACGTTTAAAAGCTAAAGAAAACAAGTGGGTTTCCAGAAGAGAAACTGCTGAAGATGGAGCACACTGAGGTGCGCTGGCAGACCGTTCTCTGTGTTTCAGGCTTGTGCAGGGACCCATCAGTAGGCTTTCATTACCAATCTTACATCTCTGCCAGGGCTAGAAGTATGCAGCAATTCCAATAAGTAACGTGGGGCAAGGTTGTGTAAACATTTAAATACAAAAAGGAGAATTTTAAAATTGATCCTAAAGTGAACTCGGAGCCAATGAAGAGCTCGCAAACAAGGAGTGGATCAAACTCGACCTTTCTTAAGAAATTTGGCTGCAGCATTTTGTCCCAATTGTAAGCGAGCAACCTGGGACTTCGAGATGCCACAGTACAAAGAATCACACCAGTCCAGTCGAGAGGTTATAAACACGTGAACAGCTATCTCAAGAGATGTTTCATGCAGAAAATGTTTTATTTTAGGGTTAGGAGGCAGAACAACAACAGAGGAAACATGTTTATCTAAAGTAAAGCTAAAAATCAGTGTGTCCATCATATACTGCGTGATCTTCTGTCAAATCTGAGCGACCGACATCCGCAGACTGACCCTGACTTCCAGCAGCTAGTGTCAGCAGATCAGGACAAAAGTCATGTAGTGTCTTCCAGCCTTTAGCGTGATCTGCAGAGGCTGAAGAAGCCTGAAGATGAGTGTCTCAGTGACGGAGAGCCGTCTGGTTTGGGTTCAGCGTGAGCCGCTGAGCATTCAGAGCTGGATCAAGTCAAAGCAAAGCTCAGACTAGAAGCAAATGTTTTATATGAAGGTCGTCAGAATAAAGTGGGTCTGTGGAGTTTCCCGTCTGCAGCGCCGCCGCACTTAACACTGTAGATAACCAGGACTTTATAGCAGCGCTACTGACAGACATGAACACACTGCTGCTGCGACACAGACGTCTGCACAGGAACAAGATCTTCATGTGTTTCTGCTTTCACAGACGCCGCTGAATCTCCCACAGCCCGATCCGTCTGGAGCATCGATCAGAACACGCTTCTGTACTGATCGTTCAGATCTTCAGCTGCTTTCATTGGTTTACTGTTAGTTTAATGCATCCATATGTGGCAGCGGATCAGAAACAAATACGTCTGTTCTCTGGGAGCGAGTGAATGCTCAGCAGAGCTGTCAGAGGTCAGCAGAAATCTTCTTCAGGTGATTCATCACAGTCACTTCGGGTTTGTTCATGTGATGTCGGCGCTGAAGAGCGTTTGACTCCAGGGACTGGCATCGAGGTCAAAACAAGCACGGGCTCCTGACACGACATGAGTTGAATGCTCTATTTGGGCCCCCGGAGAGAGCGACGACGAACACGCGAGCTTCAGTCATTAGCGCGGGGCTGAAGGCACAAGTTTAAGGTTCCTGTGAAAACGAGCCGGCCAACAGGTGGGTCTCGTCCCATCACAAATCCTCCAGCAGTTAACCTTTAGCTTTCACAACCTTTGCTCAATAGAAGCCCATTAAGGTCACGTCCACTGAGAGATCAGCCAAATCCATCACGCTTCATTCGTGAAGATGCTGCTGGAGCCTCTAGAGCACATTAAGAATATCAAGCTGTGTGTGTGTGTGTGAATATAACACTCACAGACGCTCGTGCCGGAGCATTATGGTCCTTTAAGATGAAGTGCTTTGATTGGTCATCAGATGCAGGAATGGAGAAACTTTAACACTTTATATATAATGCATTACAAAAGAATTTCAATGCATTAATTGTGCTTTGTAATGCACCTTATCATGCATTATATGATTTCATGAATAATCGCAACCACAGTTAAAATACAATACTTATATCGTCACATCTTTAGAAAGTATAATGCATTAAAGCACAACCAATTTCAACAAGAAATGTGCAAATATTATAATGCATTTTAGCTTTGCTTACAATTATGAAAAAATTCATTACTACGTACATCATGAATATCTATAGAATGCATTATACAGTACATAAAGGCTTCAAAGAAAACTTTCATCTTTAATCAGAATAATACTGCAAAAGCGCCAAACTCAGGATGTCTAAAACTGTGGATTAATAAAGAAATATTTTTCATTTTGGAGAAATAAATGTTCATTTAAAAATATTTTTTTATTTAATCACGTCTTCTCAAATTTGTCTTCAGGAAACAGTTCTCAATGTGCTTTTTATATCACACACACAACACTTCACACGGTACATTTAAGCAGACAATAAGCAAAATTATCGTCAGTTTTATTGTTCAGGAAGTTCAAGATCCCACTAAAAACGCATTTACAAGTCGAGTAAGTCGTGGAAAAGATTGATCCAGCATGCAGGAATCACGTCTGCAGCTCAGTGTCGGTTCCTTCACACACCAGCAGCCCAACACGATTCAAAGCGCCTCAGAACCCCAGCATTTACACTAATCCAGAGAAGTACTTGGCCACTCAGAACATACACGATAGTCTCTTCCTCTCGTTCACTACATAGACAACATGACTATATTAGCACGTGTCTGTTAGACCATGACAGCATCACAGAGACATCACTAAACCATCACCTCTTTCTTCTCCTGACCATCCGTCTGCATGAGCTACAGATCCGCACGAAAACACATTTGATCCAAACAAAGACTTCAGCTTCACCTGGTTTCATTTTGAGACCGTTTATTCAAATCATGGTTTATAATGAGGGAAAACGATTGAGGACGGTTGAATTTTCTGATGCGGTACATTTGCACAATCTTCATTATGACAGTTCAATGTCAGATATTCAGACACAATCGCAAATAAAACGCTTCAAATCCATCTGGACCAGAGGCCTTTAAAACCCAAAAGACTTTGAGCACTTTGATTCCAGACCTTCTGACGCTCTGAACAATAAATCAGGCACTGGACGAGACGCAGGACTCAAATAAAGGCCATGGTCACCCGGCAGACTCACGAATACTGACGTCTACATGAGCTTCACCTCAGTAACTATCAATATTCTGCAGATCAGTAAAGATTCAGATGAAATATAAAGCGATGCTAAAAAACTGCAGTAATGGATAATTTTTAATACATCTCTGGCAATCCAGACTGTGTGTGAAAGATGTGAACCTGGAGAAACTCAACATGATTCGGCTGCGTTTGTTGGAAAACACCAGAGGCAGGTTATTTGATCGGTGTTGATTCGCTCCGATGTCAAACATCTTTCGGTGTGACCTTATGAAAAGCTTACAACATCATTACCACTCTTTGAACTCTAAGACAGTCTGAAGACAGAGAGTATTTACTGTCAGCCAGCAGATCTGCTGAATGTGATTTAACAGGACAACGCATGCAGAGGGAATATCTCCATTTCTATTGATTGTTGAGTCAGGTTTTATTGTCAGAAGCACTGTGGGTAAACAGAAAACCAGTCGAGTTAGAAGAAGAGGAACTCAAGACACGTCTCCTCTTCTCGGAACATCATCTCTGCGTTCGATATGTAAGAGCACGTGTGTAACCCTAACAGAGTCTTGCATATAAACCCGACGGAGCGATCTGAACACACAAGCAGAGAACTGACAGATTACAGGCTGAATGATCTTCATTTCACTCCAAAACCTCATTAAAACACTGTAACACTGATGAATAATTGGACTGATTTAAGAGTGTGAACGTCTGTTTCTCCTCAGCAGGAATCAAGTTCAACAGTGGCAAAATCAGACTAGCAAAGCGCTGCTCGTCCGCGCCAAAGCCCGGCAGGGAAAGACCTCTCCAATCGAGAAGCTTCAATCCGGATCATCTGTGGAGCGGGACGTCCTGAAAGAGTTCTGGCGCTGGTTCTGACGCGCCGTCAGCCGTGGGAGGAGAATATGGGCCGGCTGATGTTACTGTTGGTGGTCATGGCTGTCAGCTCCCACCTGAAGAACAGAGAAACAGATTCATCAGAAGATCTCAGAAGCTCTTCAGACTATCAGTCAGAGCCACAGGACGTCAGATCACTGCTGAAACGAGTCAGAGACAGAGACACACACACACACACACACTCTCACCACATACACACACACACACATACTCTCTCTCACACACACTCTCTCTCTCACACACACACATTTACATTTCACGAGTTCACACTTACATATAATGAACAGAGTAAAGGTTATGCGTATTTGGCGT
>NW_015555718.1:128018-133560 GCF_001515605.1 Sinocyclocheilus anshuiensis
GGAACAGTGTTGTAAATACAACTTAACCACTGATTTCTAGTCGTGTCCTCTTTTGGAAGGCCAAACAAAGTAGTTTCGCTTTCACAACGAAACACACAGCGTCTTCACGGCATGGCGGCGGCGGCAACAATACTACAGTGAGACTAAAAGTTACGCCTTCTTTCTTTGCGTGAACATTTGGGCGGCGTTATGCAAATCTTCCCACATCGTGACGTAGACATGTGGGGGCGTGTTAGAACGAGCCGTTTTAGGTAGGTGTGGCTGACTCTGAACTTTTATAAAGAATATATCTTTGGATTTGAGACTTTAGTCTTTGCAACTTTCCAGATCTTCTTTATGCACCAAGAGCTTGTAACACTCCAAAGGAAAAATTTAAATAGCATCATATGACCCCTTTAATAAGTGGGGTTATACGAGCCTGTTTAAATGCTGAGGGGAAACACCAGTGTGAAGGGATGTGTTAATGATGTGAGTGAGTGCAGGTACAACGGCAGGAGAAATGGCTTGAAGGAGATGAGATGGAATAGGATCAAGCGGACAAGTATGCAGGAGAAATGGCTTGAAGGAGATGAGATCAAATAGGATCAAGCGGACAAGTAGTAGGATGATTAGAAAGGATGAGTTTAGAGACTTCTGCCTCACACACACACACACACACACACACTAACACACTGACACATACTAACACACTCACACACACACACATACTCACACTCACACACACACACACACACACACACACACACACACACACACAATGCTGCTGCCCTGCAGGAGGCCGGATGTGCGCCGGCCCTTCATTAGACTCATTAAGATAAGACGCCACTTCACCATTTGTATTCTCCATCAGCATCAGACCGTGCGTCTCCTCCAAACACGCTCACAGTAAAACACACACCATCACGAGATCTTGATTCTGACCTGCAGAGCATGTGTGTGATTATCAAACTCTTGCATGATGTTGGACTGATGGACACATCATGAAGGTCCAGATCTCTGAGACTTCTGACATTTTAAATGAGCTTCTGTTTGTGGCTCGTTGTCAGTTTCGCGGTTTGACGGTTTAATAGTTCTGACTATAAAGAACAGAAGAGTGCTTGTGCCTTAAAAAAAAAAAAGTATTCATGGACAGCTATAAAAACACCATCACCTCACTGCTGTCTCACACACACACTCTTATACACTCTCTCTCAAACACACACACACGCATGTACAGGAGCACAGAAAATACAAATTGATGAATATTAAAATACTAAAAATAAGGATGTTTGGTGTAAATCAGCATATGGTGTGTATGTGTGTGTTTGGGTTTGTGTGAGAGTGTGTGTGTGTGTGTGTGTGTGTTTGTGAGAGAGTGAGTGTGCGTGTTTGTGTGTGAGTGAGTGTGTGTGTGTGCGAGTGTGTGTGTGTGTGTGTGTGTGCACAGCTGGTGTTTGGACTGAACCTGCGTGATGTATTTTGTCTTTGGTGAGAGCGATAATTCGTTGCACTAATTGGTTGAATTATTGGTCTTTGTTACGCCTGTGGAGTATTAACATGGCTTCACTCTCTCCCTCTAACACGAGTGTGTGTGTGTGTGTAACCTGATCAGTAAAGCTGTGAGCTGCTGACAAGAGTCCAGAGCTGATGAGGGTCAAGGGTTGAGGTGCAGATTGTTATCGCGGTCTCTGGTTTCACACTCATTCACTAGTGTGTGTGTGTGTGTGCGCGCGCGTGTGTGTGTGTGTTCTTCTGAAGCTGGTGTGACTTGCGTTCATATATGAAGGCTGAATGTATGCATGTATGTGTGGAGGTTCTGACTCTCACCTGATGTCATGAGGGAGTCCAGACTGCTCCAGACTGTACTGAATAACTGCTAGCTTGCATAAAGTCTTCAGATTAGGACCTAAAAAACACAGCAGCACAAACTCAGTAACACTAACAAGCCTAACCAGACCCATACTTCTACCTACAGATAATAATCTAGAGCTGTTTATCAGAATGAATGTTTTAGTCGGTCAGCGGTCTGCGAGCGGACAGCCTAACATGGGCTTCCGCTGACGCTCACGTGAGTCCTGACGGCCGCAGGAGCAGAAGGTGATGCCAGAGCCGAGCGTCTGAAGCGCTTCCCTGCTCTATTTTTCACCTGCTCCTGTGGAGCTGCTCTGGACGCGCTGCCAAAGGAAGCGCCTTTATTTGGTGCCGGATGCACCTCGCCGAGTCCGTCTGCCTCAGAGAGAGAGAGACAGAGAGAGAGAGAGAGAGAGAGCGAGAGAGAGAGAAAGAGAGAGAGAGACGGGGTTCTGCGTACTCACCCGTATGACTGACCGACCTCACTGCTAGAGCCCTACTGAATCCAGTCAGAAAAATATGCTGGAAGCATAAATGAAGAGTAGGGCTGTGCACGCGATCAAACGGCGATACAGACGAGTGTGTGTGAATATTAAAGCACTGCTGTGTAAATGTGCATGTAAAGCAATAAATAAAATATTAAGTTGTTAAAGTTTCAATTGAGTAGACATGCCTCTTAATTATTAATCAATTACATTTAATAAAAACATTAAATTAAATTCAATAGCATTAAATTGAAATCCAGAAAAATTCAAATGGAAGACACCGAATTTACATTTACATTTAGTCATTCAGCAGACGCTTTTATCCAAAGCGACTTACAAATGAGGACAATAAAAACAATCAAAATCAACAAAAGAGCAATGATACACAAGTGCTATAACAAGTCTCAGTTAGCTTAACGCAGTACACGTAGCAGGGTTTTTTAAATTATATAATAAATAAAAAGAAAACGAATAGAATAGAAAACGAATAGAGCAAGCTAGTGTTAGAGGTCTTTTTGCTTTTGTTAATTGTATAATAAATAAAAAGAAAGTGTAGGGTTTTTTTTTAAAGAAAACAAGCAGCAAATGAATAAGAGTGCAAGTCTAAAAGGGACAAGTGTTTTTTTGTTTTTTTTAAAGAATAGAATTAGAATAGAGAGTGCTAGAGTTAGAGGGTCAAATAAAGATGGAACAGATGTGTTTTTAGTCGTTTCTTGAAGATGGTTAAGGACTCAGCTGCTGTTTTCCACCAGGATGGAACAGTTAATGTAAAAGTCTGTGAAAGTGATTTTGTGCTTCTTTGAGATGAACAATAAAGCGACGTTCACTTGCAGAATGCAAGCTTCTAGAGGCACATAACTCTGAAGCAATGAATTTAGGTAAATGGGTGCAGAACCAGTGGTGGTTTTGTAAGCCAACATTAATGTCTTGAATTTAATGCGAGCAGCTACTGGTAGCCAGTGCAGATTGATAAACAGAGTAAAAAAAATAACCTATTTCATGGGACCCTAAATATGTAATTTTTGTAAATTGTTGTTAAATTGTATGTAATTTTCAGAATTTCGATTAATTAGACATTTTTAATCAATTTAATTTAACCAAAAAAAAAAAAAAAACAATTTGGAAAATAAAGGCCGCCAAATTCCTTTTGGAATTTGAATCACGTCATGCTGCTCTTATTTTAGCTCCTGTAACGTAAGGGTTAATCCACGGCACACATATGAAACCCTTTTAATGCAGCACCTGACACGACGAGAACACTAACACTTCAGCTAATGACTACAAGCATTCATTATGATAACGAGGCACTGAGATCACACTGAGAGACGGTCAGACTCACTGAAGTCCAGGAGGTACAGGTCCGAATGGTCCATGAGGTTGAACTCGTCGCCCATCCCCTGCTCCGGACACGGACTGAAACACAAGAAAACTCAGCACAACAATCCCATAATGCTTCTTCATCAAATGCCATGAAAACGCTCTGATTGCATGACTTTATTTCTAGAAATTCTCAATTTTATTTATTAGAAATCAGAACAGGAGCAAAAGTCTGGAAACACAAACTTCTTCCATTCTCTGTCTTCAGTAGAGCTGAACTTGTTTCTTAATGAATGCACTTTACACAGTTATTGAACTGAATTGACTGGAGCAGAATAATGATAATATTGTCTTGCCACAGCTGCTTCACAGCAGAATTTTGGATTCATTTTGCATCAATGATTCTATTAATTTCCTGTTTATTACTGTAAAGCTGCATTGAAACAATCTCTATTGTATAAAGCGCTATATAAATAAATGAGACTTTCTTTTTTTGCATGCTTATCCAGACCTGGAAATCACTACAATCAAATCCCATACGTTTCCATTCTGTTTATGCACCCTGTGTCTTAATGTGATGATGGTATGAATATGCAGATGTCTGGTTCAGATCTCCTGCTGACGGTTCACCAGTCAACACTAGTTGGGTTTAAACGCACAATCTTTCAGTTTCCCGCTCAGATCTTCAACACGGCCGCTCTCTTCGTCTCATGTTACAATATTGCTAAAAGAGGAAGCTGTAAAGCACACACACACCTTATCAGGCACAAACACACACAGGACCTGCAGGAAACGCTGGAATATCTCACACAAACATCTGCTTCCTGCTGACACACCTGCACTGAACACCACTTTCATCATCATCATCATCATCTGGAGACCCGTCCCGAACCGCAGCTCCGTCATCCTCCGGTATCTGAGTGCAGGACGTCGTTGGGATTTTACGTTCCTGATCTTGCTTAAACAAACAGGCCACCAGTTTAAAGGGAACCAGAGTGGTTTGGGTCTCGGGAGGCCAGCTGTGGAGCTCATTACACCCCCGACCCACCGGGAGGTCAGCAGCCCGGATTACACCGAGACCTTTATCAGACCCGCCGGCCGTTACATTAACGTACGCACGCTCCTATTTATTTACCTTCATCTGCGGTGTGCTGCTCAGAGTTAATGAAACGTGCCCTATGAACCCTGAGAACACAACAAACACAAACCACAGACTCACAGAGACACCAGAGCATCAGAGAAGAGCAGAGGACTCATCTCAGCACGACACATTCACAGATTTCACTGTGCTTCGTTAACGCTGAACCTCACTGGTGAAACTCCGGCAGAACCAATGTGCACTTCATTCATACAATGACATCAAACACAAAATCAATAATTAATCCGAGTCCATAATCCATAATAACTCTTCCTGCAGTGAAAAAGTGCATCTCCTGTTGTCTCTCACATCAAAATCCAGCCATATATTTGTTTAGAGCTGTTTAAACTGATTCTGTTATTTTCCTGTTTATTTCTGTGAAGCTGCTTTGAATTAATCTGTATTGTATGAAGTGCTATAGAAATAAAGGTGACTGGACAGATTGAGTCTCGGTATGTTGAGTTCTGCTGGTTTCCAGTAGCAGAAATGACTGAATGATCACAGACTGACAGCAGCCGGATGATAAAGACAGCAAGCGGCTCTGATCCGCTCTGAACCCTCAGAGAGACAGACAGAAACAGACAGACAGATAGACGGGTCAGCGGTGAGACAGCGATGTGACCAGAGCGCCTGACGGTGTGAAAGTGTTTTGTGAGTTTATGAGGTTTCCTGGTGTTTGACGACTCATTTGTGTTACATGATCAGCAGAGTATCATTGAGGAGCTTCCTCCCACTGCACACACACACACACACACACACAGACACACACACA
>NW_015555718.1:133591-136995 GCF_001515605.1 Sinocyclocheilus anshuiensis
CACACACACACACACACACACACACACACACACACACACACACACACACACACACACACACACACACTCCCCCGCTGCCCTATGAAAACACACTCACTGTTGGACGTAACACCACTGGGAATGTCACTGGAATCCTCTAAAGCTTCTCTGGCTACAATCACCTCATTAGCCTGAGCGTCACCTTCTTAAAAGGTCACTAATGAAGAAATGAAAGCCCCCCCCGTTTGATTTGTTTGCCCGTCCGAACCCACCGAGAGGGAGACACTGTTTCTCCACAGAAACCTTCAAACTTCCTTCACAGCAGGATCTCACACACACACACACGGTAATGCACACACACACACACACAGCGCTCCTCGCGTCCTGGTTCTGACAGGGAACTAACGTGCGTTGTTTCCTCTTCCTCTGTCCTGATGAGCCGGAGTGCCGACGGTCAGGAACTCTTCGTGTGCTATGACTTCCTTTGTAGCAGCTTATCAGCGGAGCACAGGCGCATTATGATGCCTCGTTGGTAGAAAACATCAATGCTAAAGAGCCAATAGAAACAGAGTGGACAAAACCTGACTGAGTGCCGAATAAGATCCTGCAGTGATCCGTGTGGAAGCCAGTCCACATCTACAGATCATGAGATTGAGTCGATCTTTAATCTGGATCTTAGTCTCAGGGTGGCTATCAGAGAGCGGCTTTAAGCAGCAGTTAATTACGTCTGAGAGGCGCTCAGCAGCAGATAGTGAGGCTGATGGAGTCTGGGTTTAAATATAGACGCAGCAGAAACAGAGCCGAATCCAGCTGATATCGGCCCGTGTGAAAACAAGAATCAGCACAAACTATCGGAGAAATGCCCTTATCTCTCGGCTGTAAACAAGGGAACTGGGAAAACAACGGATGTTTGGGGCCTCGGAGGCGACTGACTTTTGTATGAAACGCAGAAAGTGAGTTTTGGATGGATGGACTGGGTTACGCTCTCAACTAACCCAGATCTGGCAGAAAATATTCTGACATCTACAAATCCAGTGAACATGAAGAACACAGAAGTTTATCTGAGACTAGTAGAGAGCGGCTCTGCACCGCACTAACTAGCTGTTCAGTTCTGTTAGTTCACTGGCATTATATACACTTTCAGAAGCAGGCTGTTCATTGCCTGGTTTCTCTCAAGGTTTTTTCTCCATTTCTGACACATGATGGAGTTTGGGTTCCTTTCCACCGTCACCTTTGGTTTGCTTAGTCGGGTTTAAAAGACGCTTAATATTCAGTAATGTTATTGATATGACTGCACTGACACCATTGGATGAGAACAAAACTTTATGGCTGCATTACAGCTGAATTGAATTTGTATCATATTTCATTAAGTTTGCATCACTGATTGATATTTTCCTGTTTATTAGTGAGCTGCTTTGAAACAATCTGTATTATACAAAGTGCTATAGAAATAAATGTGACTTGAGTTTCATTCCTGAAGCAGCATTAAACACTCAGAACAGGAGTGAGATCTGGATTAAGCGCAGTGTGACGCGGCCGACCGCTGGACAGCTGAACATCAGTCAGACAATCATCATGGAGAATCACAATACTGGCATTTCATCAACACAAAACACACTTTACATTCACAGAGACTCACAGGGGAGCAATGAAGACGATCTGAACGTGACGTGCGGCTCAGAATCAATGGATCTGTCACATGATGCTGAGAGGCGTGAAAGCGTCTGCAGATCATCTTAAGTGCGTTTCGTCTAGCCAGCGACGATTTAAGCTGAAACTCTGTACGACTGACTAGAGCCGTCTACAAACACTTATTTCTGTTTGGTGACACTAGTGACCAGTTTGTACAATAAGTCGTTTAAAGCAATGAACGTTAAACTAATATTAGTGTCAAACGAGTGTGTGTGTGTAGAGCTGTGACACACACACACACACACTCTCACGCACACACACACACTCGCTCACACACACACACACACACACACTCTCACGCACACACACACACTCGCTCACACACACACACACACGCGCACACACACACACACACACTCTCACGCACACACACACCCTCTCACGCACACACACACCCTCTCACGCACACACACACCCTCTCACGCACACACACACCCTCTCACGCACACACACACCCTCTCACGCACACACACACACTCGCTCACACACACACACACACTCTTACGCACACACACACAGGAATAGGACAGCAGGTCGTTCAGAGGAAACTCAATCATGATTCTGATACAAACAAAATCCCTTCTGAATGAAAAGATAAATCAAGGATTTGATTCATACTTGCATCTTTACTGTGGGACTTACTTCCCGTTGATGACGTCCCAACTATCATTGACCAGAGCTCTGAGTGACCAATCACACAGAGAGATATCTGAAGTGTGACATCAGAGGAAGTGATTTCTTACTGAGCAATAATGCAATAACCTCAAGACTCTTCTCTCACACGCCACACACTCACAGCATTATAGAAGAGCACATGAGAGACAGACGCAAGCATGAAGAGCTGATCCGCATCTGATGCAGCTTAAACCATCACACAGAGGAAGTGACATCATGACTGGATATTAAAGCAACGCTCAAATAAATCCTCAAACACACTCAACCAACCAAAACAAAGCAACAGAACAGAGGCGGCTCATCACCGATACAAGCTGTCGTCCCACGCGCTATCCCAGCATGCCAATCTGTCACGCTCCTGTTTACATCCGGCGCCCGTCCACAGTCTCTGGACTAGCGGCGCACAGACGAGGCCAAAGCGGCACGAGATCGACATCAGCTGACCTCACCGCATCATCACACACAGTAGCCATTCACACATACAGCTTACATATACACTGATGATGAATGAAGTACATGTTTATGACATTTAAAATACTTGTATTTCTAGGTCCAACCTTTGGTTAAATTTGATTATTCGGATATCAGTATCTATTGATAAAAGCTCCCAGAAGAAACTGGCCAGCGTGTCTCAATCAGGATCAGAACGAGTGTGTGAGTGTGTGTGTGTGTGTGACTGTGAGTGTGTGTGTGTGTGTGTGTGTGTGTGTGTGTGTGTGTGAGTGTGTGAGTCTGTGTGTGTGTGAGTGAGTGAGTGAGTGAGTGTGTGTGTGTGAGTGAGTTAGTGAGTGAGTGAGTGAGTGAGAGAGTGCGTGTGTGTGAGTGAGAGAGAGTGCGTGTGTGTGAGTGTGTCTGTGTGCGAGTGTGAGTGAGTGTGTGTGTGTGAGTGTGTCTGTGTGCAAGTGTGAGTGAGTGTGTGTGTGTGTGAGTGAGTGAGAGAGAGTGTGCGTGTGTGTGTGTGTCTGTGTGCGAGTGTGAGTGAGTGTGAGTGTGTGAGTGTGTCTGTGTCTGTGTGTGTGTGAGTCTGTGTCTGTGAGTGTGAGTGAGTGTGCGTGTGT
>NW_015555718.1:137050-143122 GCF_001515605.1 Sinocyclocheilus anshuiensis
TGAGAGAGTGAGTGAGTGTGTGTGTGAGAGAGTGAGTGTGTGTGTGAGAGAGTGAGTGAGTGAGAGTGAGTGAGTGAGAGTGTGAGAGTATGCGCACGTGTCGCTGGTTCTGCTTCTTGTTTGAGTCTGATTTCCACACACACTGTTTGCATGTCAATGATTAACACAAAGGCTGACCTCTAAAGCGACGGCGAGGTCACACACATTACAGGTATTTATCTGAGGGACGAGACGAACGCTCTCCGCGCGCATCATGAATCAGACGGCAGACACCTCGCTTGTGTTTTCTTCAGTCGCAGGAAACGGCCGTCAGATTTATAGCGTGCTGATGCTGAGCAGACACCTCCGCTGATATTCCTGCTGCCTTTATGATATTTACTTAAACAAGGAATTTGTTGAGCGTAAATTTAGAGCTTTAGTGAAGCACAATAAAGTTCCCAGCGCTCCGGCTGTGTTCAGAGGCCCGGAGGTGTCTGGGAAAGCCACACTGCAATCATCGTTACGCAAACGTGCGATGCTCATCGTCAGGCGTCGGCGCTCGTTCTCACGCTGCAGGAGACACAAACTTCAGACTGTGTGTGTTAGCATGAGAGAAAAGATCATCGGATCACATAAACTCACACTGGACACAAGTGAAGAAGGAACACTTTATCAGACACTTCATCACGGTTCTCCTTCACCGTCCAATACAACAAAAAACTAATAATGAAGAGTCTGTTGTTCTAAATGCATAAGCACAACTGATATTTACCTAAACTTCAATCATCAGCAGATGCTTTGAGGTTTAAAGATAATTTCTACATCAGTTCAGTCAAATGTGTCCAAACACTGGACTAAAACGGGTTGTTTTTTGTTTGTTTGTTGTGAATGTACATGAGACGCCCACAAATACCCAGAATCCACCTGCCCTCTGAAGCCTTTCAGCTTGAAGTCAGTCAAACGTGTCACGATTCTTCATAAGAAGAGTGTTTGCGTGTGCAGTGATCAGATGTGTGTGTGTGTGATTTGTGTATTTTGGGAGGGATTTATGTTCATCACATTACAATGTAGTGTTGGTAGTGAAAGCTGTGTGTGTGTGTGTGTGTGTGTGTGTGTGTGTGTGAGTGAGTGTTAGTGGCCACTTACGGCAGAATAAACAGGCCTGCTGGGCCAAAAAGAGGCCACACTCACACACACACACTCACACACACACACACACACACTCACTAACACACAGAGACACACACTCACTAACAAACACACAGAGACACACACACACACTCACTAACACACTCACACAGCAGCTCTTAGCTTTAAAAACAGGCCTGATGAAGACGTCGTTCATCTTCCTCCTCCCACATGATCGCGTGTGATTCATCTGCATCTAAACGGTGCCACACGCTCAATTCCTGTGATTTCGTGGTCAGCTACATGAAACGCCGGCGGCTAACGAATGAGAGGCGTGAATGAATGAATCTGCTATGAGGTCAGAGGTCAGCGGTCACTGACCCCACACAGGGACGAACTCTTCTAAAGATTCAGCGATACACACGAGATCAGCAAACAACAGTTTATCCTTAAATCAAGATGCAAAATGCAAAAATCGATATGAAGTCTTGTTTTCTGAGAAATTGATCAAAATTAAGTTTATGATTAAACCAAGAGCAAATATCTGCCAATGGACTCAGAAAAATCAACTTAATACAAAGACAGAATAAGTTTTCATTCCTCCTTGGCAGATATTTGTTCATATTTTAATCATCAGTTTCTCAGAAAACAAGACTTCATTTCTTCATTTTGTATCTCCAGTAAATGCATCTTGATTTCAGGATGTACTGGAAAACAAGACAGAAACACTGAGGAAGAGATTCATTTAATGCCACGGCTTTATGAATGTAAGATTTCTGCTCTGATTTAAGAGCTTTTAAGGCCTTAATTTGAGGAAAGGTGAATTAAGACTTTTTAAAGACTGTCTTTAAAAAAACACAAGTTTTTTATGCAAGCTTTACAATTTTATCTGCATCTTGCCATTTCTATGCAGCGATTTTTATGCAATATCCCAAAATGCACATAAAAACGTAAAGACAGAAACTACTGATCATGACACATATGTAAACTGAAGAATAAAGTGTTTGTGGCACAGGAAGTCATGACTCCTGGAGGAAATCCTGCTCTGATCCCACAGGGAAAACCAAATAAATGAGGAACAGTGTTGCACTCTCCTCTCAAACATTAGTCTCCGGACGGCAGATAATCCTGCTTAACTGAGCACTTCAAGAGTTTAAGAGCAGACACACAAACAAACTCCGGCTTTCTGCAGCTCCACCATCCATCAACATCTGTTCTTCACTTCAAACACATAAGAGACTAAGCACCAGATTTACTGAGCACGGATCCCATCCCATGAAAGCGCTGATGGGAGTGTTTAGTTCTGCTGATTATTAAAGACTCAGATCATTTCTATCATGACCAAACCAGCAACGACCGGCCATCTCCAGCGTTAAATAACGGTGCAAACACCAGTGAACTGACTAGTGATTTAAACCCTTTCTGCTGCAATTCTGTTGTAAAGTCTAACTTTATTATAACTCAGCTCTTTATTTAAAGTTGCATATGCAAGTAATCTGTAATCTGCATACATACAGTACCGTGTGTAAACTGATATGTAGCAAATGCAACTATATTCTCGTCCAGCTCTAATCTGATAAATGCGACTATAAGGCATGAAGATATTAAGATATTATAACCGTGAACATAAACATGTTTTCTGCTTTGTTGCGGTGTTGTGAAAAGCACTATATAAATACATTTGACATGCACTAGGATGCCTGCTCAAACCTCCTCGTGTTCCTCATTCAGCTGAGAGAGCCACTGTCCCACAATGCCGTGCGTTTATCTCTGTGCCGCTGTGGAGCAGACTGAGGGATAATCAGCTCGACTGCGGCTGAGGATGGCCTGAGCTTCACCGCAGGACCCAGGATAAGAGCGCATCTGATAAAGCAGCGTTAGCCAGCTCATTACACCGCTAGCGTCTGGGACCGAAGGGAGCCCGCTGCTTCCTCAATATAAAGCTCGTTCAGGGAGCGCTTCAGGACTCCGGGGTTTTGAGTCTGACCGCTGAGCCGCAGCACCGTCTGCAGACGACTGCTTCTGTTAACACGTGACCACACGCGTGTACCACGCTCCTGTTCATCACGACAAACACACAGAACTGTGTGATCCAGCACAGATTTCTGCATCCACACAATAAAAACCCCACACAGAAGCCACAAGAAAACAACCCACTGCTTTTCAGTTCATGAGTGCGAGTCTGAATTGGCCACGACACACAGGAAGTTGAACTTGAATGACAGGAAGAGAGAAATTTACTGAATTGTAATTCAAAGTAATTCATGACAGATTAAGTGTCCTTCCAGTCTTATACACAAACGGTTATTTATTACATAATTTAAAACATATAAACTAAATACAAACTTGCATAGGTAGAGTTTTAAACATCTATCTGGCCTACAAACATCAAGGCTTTTTAAACTCCTTCAAAGTTTGACTTGAGTTTGTTTTTCTAGTTTAAAATGAATTTCAATTCCTTTTTACACCTCTTTCCATTCGAATCGATGTGCTGTAGTGGAATGCTGTGGTGTGGAGCTCACCTGGTTCCTCCGAAGAGGACGATGCGATCTCCCAGCATGCAGCAGCACTGTCTCCGTCTGGGACACGGGCCTTTGCCCTTCGGCTCCAGCTTCTTCCAGGAGAACGCCTCTGAACACATGAATACAGACCAGCGGGAATCATTCTGATGCACATACAGTGAGGCCAAACACTGAGCCCACTCTGGATAAAACTTCAATGCGGAAACAAAATCAAACAAGAATTAGCCCTGTAAATAAATAGATAATTATTAAATACAGTTTGAAGCAGACATTTAAAAACCTACAGCACTTTTTCTGACTATAACTGTCTATCATTGCACCCCTAATTTTTTTAATTATTGTAATTCAATTGTCTTAAATGACATAAATATTACTAACTAAACCGAGCTGGACAAACGTATGTTTAATGAGCAGCTCAGAATGAGAAGAATCACCTGGATTGAACTTCCAGAGGTCATTGAAGTGTCGATCCAGACGAGCATTATAACCACCAAATATGTACAATTCTCCATTGTAAGCAACTTTCAGAGAAAAATAAAGAGAAACTGAGATTAATAACCAAAACCATGCAGTTTCAGCTCATCCCAGCGTGTGTGTGTGTGTGTGTGAGAGAGAGTGTGAGTGTGTGAGAGAGTGTGTGTGTGTGAGAGTGTGAGTGTGAGAGAGAGTGTGAGTGTGTGTGAGAGTGTGAGTGTGTGTGTGTGTGTGAAAGAGAGTGTGAGTGTGTGAGAGAGAGTGTGTGTGTGTGTGAGAGTGTGAGTGTGAGAGAGAGTGTGAGTGTGTGTGAGAGTGTGAGTGTGTGTGTGTGTGTGAAAGAGAGTGTGAGTGTGTGAGAGAGAGTGTGTGTGTGTGTGAGAGTGTGAGTGTGAGAGAGAGTGTGAGTGTGTGTGAGAGTGTGAGTGTGTGTGTGTGTGTGAAAGAGAGTGTGAGTGTGTGAGAGAGAGTGTGTGTGTGTGTGAGAGTGTGAGTGTGAGAGAGAGTGTGAGTGTGTGTGAGAGTGTGAGTGTGTGTGTGTGTGTGAAAGAGAGTGTGAGTGTGTGAGAGAGAGTGTGTGTGTGTGTGAGAGTGTGAGTGTGAGAGAGAGTGTGAGTGTGTGTGAGAGTGTGAGTGTGTGTGTGTGTGTGAAAGAGAGTGTGAGTGTGTGAGAGAGAGTGTGTGTGTGTGTGAGAGTGTGAGTGTGAGAGAGAGTGTGAGTGTGTGTGAGAGTGTGAGTGTGTGTGTGTGTGTGAAAGAGAGTGTGAGTGTGTGAGAGAGAGTGTGTGTGTGTGTGAGAGTGTGAGTGTGAGAGAGAGTGTGAGTGTGTGTGAGAGTGTGAGTGTGTGTGTGTGTGTGAAAGAGAGTGTGAGTGTGTGAGAGAGAGTGTGTGTGTGTGTGAGAGTGTGAGTGTGAGAGAGAGTGTGAGTGTGTGTGAGAGTGTGAGTGTGTGTGTGTGTGTGAAAGAGAGTGTGAGTGTGTGAGAGAGAGTGTGTGTGTGTGTGAGAGTGTGAGTGTGAGAGAGAGTGTGAGTGTGTGTGAGAGTGTGAGTGTGTGTGTGTGTGTGAAAGAGAGTGTGAGTGTGTGAGAGAGAGTGTGTGTGTGTGTGAGAGTGTGAGTGTGAGAGAGAGTGTGAGTGTGTGTGAGAGTGTGAGTGTGTGTGTGTGTGTGAAAGAGAGTGTGAGTGTGTGAGAGAGAGTGTGTGTGTGTGTGAGAGTGTGAGTGTGAGAGAGAGTGTGAGTGTGTGTGAGAGTGTGAGTGTGTGTGTGTGTGTGAAAGAGAGTGTGAGTGTGTGAGAGAGAGTGTGTGTGTGTGTGAGAGTGTGAGTGTGAGAGAGAGTGTGAGTGTGTGTGAGAGTGTGAGTGTGTGTGTGTGTGTGAAAGAGAGTGTGAGTGTGTGAGAGAGAGTGTGTGTGTGTGTGAGAGTGTGAGTGTGAGAGAGAGTGTGAGTGTGTGTGAGAGTGTGAGTGTGTGTGTGTGTGTGAAAGAGAGTGTGAGTGTGTGAGAGAGAGTGTGTGTGTGTGTGAGAGTGTGAGTGTGAGAGAGAGTGTGAGTGTGTGTGAGAGTGTGAGTGTGTGTGTGTGTGTGTGTGTGTGTGAGAGAGTGTGTGTGCGAGTGCGTGTGTGTAAGAGTCTGAGTGTGTGTGTGAGAGAGAGTGTGTGTGTGTGTGTGTGTGTTTGCTCACAGGCAGAATGGCTCCTGCGTCCCTCAGGCAGCAGCTGCGCAGACGCCGTGTTTAGCCAGCAGTTTGTCTCCGTGTCAAAGATCTTGATTTTATTGCAGTAGATCTCATTGTTGGAGTGGAAGGGGCCGAATCGATCCGCAGTAGCAGAGTGGAAGTCTCTCCATCGAGCCGGAGTGCCCTGAGAGACCAACACCACACGCCTCAGACACAGACAATGATGTGGCAGTGAACACACACTAACACACACACACACACACACACACACACACACACACACTCACACACA
>NW_015555718.1:143137-145152 GCF_001515605.1 Sinocyclocheilus anshuiensis
ACACACACACACACACTCACTCACTCACTCACTCACTCACTCACAAACACACACTCATTTTAGCATCATCAAACGGACGATCACGCAATCACATCTCTGTCTGTGAGTGAGAAACTCTGTTCACATTCAATCACATCTTTCTCTATTAGACACAGATCAATCCTGATGAAGCTCCACGGCGCCATCTAGTGACAGCGGCTGTGTCTCAAACCTAGTCAGCTGACTACACAGATCACGCTGTTGAGCATCAGATCCTTGCATTATACCACCATATAATATCCCTCATCTGAGCTAAAACTGGAAGTAATGATGGTCAGCGGTGAAGGTTATACGGCTCTTCATTCAAGCATGTATATGGAAGTAAATGAAATTGAAATGTATATTTATTCACTAAAACAGCTCTGTTGGCACTGGCAGGAATAAGATTTTAAGATGTTTTCTCCTATGCATTTTAGTGAATAAAAATACATTTCAATTTAACTTACTTCCATCTACATCCTCGCTCTCTAAAGACTAACTAAACTTAATTAATAAACCTACAGAATGACAAGAGCAACTATATTCCTCTCACACACACACATATACAGTATACTGTATATATATATATATATATATATATATATATATAGTTTTCTTTATGCAAAAAAACCTAGAAAATGTGCTTTAAACTTCCCCTCTACAACATCATCAGAGCAAAGTATTTATGAACAAAGAGCGACAAAAAGAGAAAAATCTCCCGAATAAATGAGACGTAGGATCAACATTTTCTTCCGTGGGCTCATGGGACAGTAAAGTGTCCATCGAATCACGCTGGAAACAGCAGATCATCCGGGGACTTTCAGCTAATGCTGTGAATTCAGACTCTACTCTGTTCACATACTGTTTTTCACCTACTATTTAGTAGTTCAAGCTCATTTTATTTATATAGCACCTTTACAACAGCCACTAGGCTGACCAAAGTGCTTACCAGAGGAGCAAGATTAGAGCAGAATATAGCATACATCAGAACAGGCCAGACAGCAGAATTAAGAACAACATAGTTAAGAATGTCCATATAGCAGGAGGACCGAAACAAAGTTTTAAACTCAATTCAACATACAAGGGATTACGATTACTACAGAGATGTGTTTGTCACATTTTAAAGGCTGATCAACAAGAACGCACCCGTGAGGATCTAAAGGCAGATAAACTCTCCAAATCAGGGTCTATACACTGAGAACTCTCATTTGGGCTGAAAACAATTACCTCGGTCTTGTCTTCATTTAGGAAGAGGACATTATGGGCTAGCCATGATTTGACCTCCTCTAAGCATAGCAGAAGAGATGAAATCACAGCAGGATTGTTTCTTTTGATTGGTAAATAGATTTGAGTATCGTCCACATAGAAATGAAAAGATACACCATGTTTCCTTAGAATAGAGCCCAGAGGTAACATGCAGAGAGAGAAAAGAGAGGGAGCTAAGATAGAGCCTAAAATTACCCAGCTTCACTAGAAACTTTCTGTCGGTCAGGTATGACTGAAACCAGCTCAGAACGGGACTCTAGTCTAGATAATAGAGTGCGGTGGTCGATAGTATCAAATGCAGCAGATAGATCTAAAAGAATAAGAACCACAGAGTCTCCGGAAGCAGTAGACAGATGAATATCGTTGATAAGAGTGTGTGACTCACCCGAACGCTCACTAGTGACCAGCACATGCTGCTGGTGTCTAGCTTGTGAATCTCATTGGAGAAGCAGTCGGCCTGAGAACACAAACACGCTTCGTCACACGCTCGTTAGCTGATTATAATCACTCCATCACCTCAGTTACGCACCAGCTGCTCATATCCGCCGAAGATGTACATGGCCTTTCCCAGAACACAGGCTGAGTGTCCGTCTCTGGCACCTGGGACCATCCCAGAGATCTTGGGAGTGAACCAGCGGTGCTGGGCTGAGGAGACACACACACACACACACACACTCACAGACACACACACACACACACACACACACACACACACACACACACACACACAC
>NW_015555718.1:145196-161215 GCF_001515605.1 Sinocyclocheilus anshuiensis
CACACACACACACACACAGACTCACTCAAACCAGCTGCTGATGGTCTGGAGGTGTAACACATGGATCATCATGGCTCTATGTTTATCACTGTAAATCACTGGAGGAGGATTTCTCTTCATCATCAGACGTCAGTGATTACTGGATGATGTTTGACTGATGCTGATCAAACGGTTTGCAGATGATCAGAGAAAAGGCTGTATTTCTTGTGTGAAACTTAAATCATGTTTGCAGTGGGACGAAGAACCTTCAGTGTGCTAGAATTATTAACAAAAATTATATATTTGACAAAACACTGATTATGACCAAATAAAAAAAATGGTTTAGATGTAAATCCATAATCCAACAACCTGGACAAGATGAACTTAATCCTTATGTTATGTTTCAGTCATTTTGACCCGGAGAGGATTTTATTTTTCTGAAAATACTAGTTAATGCGGTCACATTGGACAGGGTAGAACAACTTCACACAAATCTGATCATTTTTTAACTTTTTTTTCCCCCAATTTGTTACACTCACAAATGAGTGACATTTCCTGTTGTACCAAATTCTGGATTCAATCGTTTAACTTGTTTTCTTTCATTTAGCACAGGTTTTGTGCTTCTTTTTTTTAACTGACTGATAGTAGGCCTCATTGATCTGAGCTCAGTTTTTGAGTGAAAAAAAGCATTATTTGTGCATAATATTTGGCAATATTCACTCAAAATCTGAGGTGCATAAACTCAATGAGGCCTGCGATCAATCAGTTCCAAAAGAAACACAAAGCCTGTGCTGACTGAATCCCAGATTTGGGGATAATCCAGCATGACCAGAGATTTACACGCAGTGTTTGTAGGCTGGCCATTTTTGACCAGTAAACCCAAATTAGGTAAAGCATCAGCACAATACAAGTGTAAAATAATGAAGAGAAAGCTTAAACCAACGGCTTTAGCCCTCAGCATTACACTGAAGCGTGTGGTTTGTCTGCGGACACCTACTGACATCAAAGGCGTACAGCACGTTACACGCGCCCTCGGTGTCGTTCCGGCCGCCCCAGATCAGCACCGTCTCCTCCACCAGCACCGCCGTGTGTCCGTAGCGCATGTAGGGCACCTCCCGAGCGTGCTCCCTTCCTCCGGTGCGCACCGGCGGCAGCTTCGTCCAGCGCAGAGACTCTAAGAGAACCACACACACACACACATCTGATCAGTTCATGCATTCAAACCCTGAGCTACAGCAGCTGGCTGAGCGCGGTTAACCAAACTAACCGGTGTTGAAGACGTGCACGTCGATCTGTCTCAGGGTCTCGTAGTCTTCTCCGGAGCAGTATCCCCCGAACGAGTACACCTTGTGTCCGACCGCCACCGCCGCGTGGTTGACCCTCCGCGGGCCGCCCTCCAGGTGCACCGTCCAGCGTAACATCCCACGCTCGGCCGCGGCTGACCGCTGCGCTAAACCATCACCGCTCCGTCCAGCTGAGGAGGAACACACACACGATTAGACACACCGGCTGCTGACGCTTTACACCTCTCAGAACTGCGGAATATCACAACATTAATGTTCATTACTCTGAAGCTGCTTTCAAACTATCTGCATAAAGTGCTTTAGAAATAAATAAATATAATGTATAAATTCTCGCTTCAACGGCACTCAAACCAGCATTTCATTCATCAGGTCCTGATCAGCCAGTTTATTTTGTGATTATGGCGGTTGGCTTTATATTGTCAATTGTATTATTTTTAATTAACATCTTGTGAAGCCAAAAGCTGTGTTTGTAAGAAACTAATCCAGCATTAAGACGTTTTTAACTAAAATACGAGTCTATAATCCATAATAACTCTTCCTCCAGTGAAAAAGTGCATCTGCTGTTGTCTCTCACATCAAAATCTAGCCACATATTTGTTTAGAGCTGTTTAAACGCTGCTTGATCTGTGCAGATTTCTCTCCTGATTCAGACCAGAACACTTTTTCACTGGAGGAAGAGTTATTATGGATTATGAACTCTATGGTGTTTTAGTTAAAAACGTCTTAATGCTGGATTTGTTTCAGCTTTTGTCTTCTCCAGATGTTAACTGATGGACTGGAGTGCTGTGGATTACTTGTGGATTATTGTGATGTTTTTATCAGCTGTTTGGACTCTCATTCTGACGGCACCCATTCACTGCAGAGCATCCATTGCTGAGACACTGATGCAGTGCTACATTTCTACAAATCTGACTCATCCTAATCTCAGATGAGCACATTTTCAGCACATCTTAATCTCTATAAACAGGCCTGATGTTTTGTGTGAGAGGAACAGAAGAACACTAGATCAGATCATCACACACACACACACACACACACACACACACACACACAACGCGTGTCTCGTCTATCAGAGTTTGAGCGGCTCTGCAGTGTGTAAATATATAATCATATCTCTTGAGGCACCAGCCAGAATATATTTAGAGAAACACAGCAGTCCATCATGACACAAAACACCAGCAGCTGCCCACATGTGAAGCTTCAGACCTCCTGAAAACATGTGGATGACCTCTGACCTTTAAATGACAGGCTAGCTATAGAGACACGCGGTCAATCACCCCAGTTTAAAACAATATGTAATTTCATGAAGGCTTACGTGAGTTATTTCAGAATCTCAGTAGCTTTAATGTGCTGTATAATACATGATCATAGTCTGCTTCATCCAATAATTCGGTTTTCAAAATATAATGTACTCATTTCCATAATTAAGAAATATCTATTTGTTGGGACATCAGAAATCATGTCTGTTTTCATCCTGAAGATACATGAGCGTAAATCAAAGTCATTTTCTCAGTGAAACTCTTTGATTTTAATTATATAAAATATTAAAACAGCGAATAAATCTCCAGTAAAGTGTTGTTAGCACGATTAGCACTAACTTACAAACACATCTTCTGCACACAAACAGCTCAAATCATCAGAACAACACAAACACCGCACTGCCGCATGACATCAGACAGATTCAGACGAAAGATGATCATTAATCTGTCCGGTATCGAGGCTCATTATTAGCCAGTCCAGCTAACCGAGCTAAAGCAGATAAAACCCCATCAGCAGCACAAACCACCGATTAAAACACGGACATTTAACACATTTAACAGCGCAGAGGAGCCTCGAACTGAAAGCGTCTGAATAAAGCTGTTAGAGACGAATGAGATGATAAATACTGCTGAAGATGATGAGCAGAATCCCCACTAACCTTCAGTGCTAATGATAAACATAATGAACCCGCGCTGCGCCCTCTGCTGGACACACACACACACACACACAGACACTCACAGACACACACACACACACAGACACTCACAGACACACACACACACACAGACACTCACAGACACACACACACACACAGACACTCACAGACACACACACACACACAGACACTCACAGACACACACACACACACAGACACTCACAGACACACACACACACACAGACACTCACAGACACACACACACACACAGACACTCACAGACACACACACACACACAGACACTCACAGACACACACACACACACAGACACTCACAGACACACACACACACACAGACACTCACAGACACACACACACACACAGACACTCACAGACACACACACACACACAGACACTCACAGACACACACACACACACAGACACTCACAGACACACACACACACACAGACACTCACAGACACACACACACACACAGACACTCACAGACACACACACACACACAGACACTCACAGACACACACACACACACAGACACTCACAGACACACACACACACACAGACACTCACAGACACACACACACACACAGACACTCACAGACACACACACACACACAGACACTCACAGACACACACACACACACAGACACTCACAGACACACACACACACACAGACACTCACAGACACACACACACACACAGACACTCACAGACACACACACACACACAGACACTCACAGACACACACACACACACAGACACTCACAGACACACACACACACACAGACACTCACAGACACACACACACACACAGACACTCACAGACACACACACACACACAGACACTCACAGACACACACACACACACAGACACTCACAGACACACACACACACACAGACACTCACAGACACACACACACACACAGACACTCACAGACACACACACACACACAGACACTCACAGACACACACACACACACAGACACTCACAGACACACACACACACACAGACACTCACAGACACACACACACACACAGACACTCACAGACACACACACACACACAGACACTCACAGACACACACACACACACAGACACTCACAGACACACACACACACACAGACACTCACAGACACACACACACACACAGACACTCACAGACACACACACACACACAGACACTCACAGACACACACACACACACAGACACTCACAGACACACACACACACACAGACACTCACAGACACACACACACACACAGACACTCACAGACACACACACACACACAGACACTCACAGACACACACACACACACAGACACTCACAGACACACACACACACACAGACACTCACAGACACACACACACACACAGACACTCACAGACACACACACACACACAGACACTCACAGACACACACACACACACAGACACTCACAGACACACACACACACACAGACACTCACAGACACACACACACACACAGACACTCACAGACACACACACACACACAGACACTCACAGACACACACACACACACAGACACTCACAGACACACACACACACACAGACACTCACAGACACACACACACACACAGACACTCACAGACACACACACACACACAGACACTCACAGACACACACACACACACAGACACTCACAGACACACACACACACACAGACACTCACAGACACACACACACACACAGACACTCACAGACACACACACACACACACACATAATATTAATAAATAAATGTACAAATAGCAATATGAATAGTTAGAAATCAAATGAATAACAAAAAACTATTTTTGAATTATTGACATTTCTAGTAGTCTCTAGTCTAAAACGTTTTACATTGTTATATTACTGCTTTTTTTAATTTAAGCAATAACTGAACACAGAACAGAGATTGAAGATCACAAGAAAGCCAATTGTTCACACATAACAAAACATAACACAATGCCAAAGAAAGAACGATCAAACAGTCCAAGTTTTAATAGCTTTTATTGAAGATCGCTGTACAGACATAACAATATGTAGACCTACTAATACAAGACAAGCAAATCAATAATAATGCCTAATAGTCATATATATATATATATATATATATATATATTATTTTTTATAATTTTTTAAAATAATTAATAATATTATTATTCATAATTATATGTATGTATGTATGTATGTATGTATATTCTAATGTTTCTATAGTAATGTAACACGTTTTGTTATGAACGCACCAGCACGTACAGCGTCGTCGCACACGTCACCGCACCGGATGTTGATATAAAGTCTGGAGGAAGAGCTGAAAGAAAACAGCAGCGCGAGCTGAACGCGGATAAACAAACGCTCGATCTGAAGCGGCTGGTAAGAGCTGATCTCATACTAACCAGTTAACCAGCAGCTTCGCTTTGATTCCGCCGTTCACTCGTCCTGCGCGTCTGCAGCGTGTTTCTGTCTGCTGTTAATGTGACGCTGCGCGACGGACAGATGAACGCACAGCAGACGCGCTTCATCACAACAGCTTCTACTGCTTCCCTTCTCTTACATCGCAGCGTCAGACGCTTCTGTCCTCCTGATCTGATCTGATCTGATCTGATCTGATCCAGAGCTTTCTGCGGCTCTGAAACACTCTCCATTCGCCTCTTCGATAATGAAGGCCTTCGACGCTCTGAAATCGGAGCAGAAACTCATAAAGCATGTCGTTTCCAAATATCTAAACATCCTTAAATCAAGATACATTTACTGGAGATGCACAGTGAAGAAATTACGTCTCGTTTTCTGAGAAACTGAACACAATTAAGTGAGTTTAAGAACAAATGTCTGCTAATGAGAGATGAAAACTTGTTTTCACTTTGAATTAAATAGATTTTTCTGAATCCATTGGCAGATATTTGTTCGTTCGTATCAGTTTCTCAGAAAACAAGATTTATTTTGTGTCATTGAGCTTCTCCAATAAATGTGTCTTGATTTAAGAATCTTTAGACATTTGTACAGAAACACTGAATTAAATTTGAATGTGTTTCTAATACAAGACACTTACATTTAGAGACCGTATTGGGTTCCATTCTATTTTCTCCTCTTGCTCAGAAACGCTGGGTGTGTGTAACGCTGTCTCTGGCTCTCACAGGTGTGTCTGTGGATCATGGGCCGTATCTTCTTGGATCACATCGGCGGCACGCGCCTGTTCTCCTGCGCTAACTGCGACACCATCCTGACCAACCGCTCCGAGCTGATCTCCACGCGCTTCACCGGCGCCACCGGACGAGCCTTCCTCTTCAACAAGGCACGTGAGCGACACCAGGCCGATCGCTAATGCAGCGCTAACGTTAACGTCCTGTGATGTGTTTCAGGTGGTGAACCTGCAGTACAGCGAGGTGCAGGACCGCGTGATGCTGACCGGCAGACACATGGTGCGAGACGTCAGCTGCAAGAACTGCAACAGCAAGCTGGGCTGGATCTACGAGTTCGCCACCGAGGACAGCCAGCGCTACAAGGAGGGCCGCGTGATCCTGGAGAGAGCGCTGGTGCGCGAGAGCGAGGGCTTCGAGGAGCACGTCCCGTCAGACGCGTCCTGAGAACCAGCGCTCGCCGTGACTCTCAGGTGTTTGTTAGGCCAAACCCTGGTTTCAACTCTCTAGATTTACCAATAAACACACAGGTCAAGAGCTTCAGATGCACAATCTCTTCTGTAATTGGCTAAAACAACTGACCATACCATCTGCTCTGCGCATGCAGGGATGTCCGTTCAGATAATATAACAGAAGTGCATATGTTCATGGTTTCTTTTCCCATGTTTCACACATTTTTCCAATGTGAGTATGGAGTTCAGTTTGTGCCAAAATCTGTCTGTCTGCTGTTGTTTTGTCATTCATTTGTGTTTTAATTTCTGCTATTGGATATCCAGATAAACTAGCAGATTTGTTCAGTAGTGAGTTTCTCACCATCTTTCTAAATCGCTGAATATTATGACAAAAGATCACTGTAGACTAAAGATTCATTCACATTTATAGAACAGAAAAATTAATGCAACTGAAAGTTTTAGAAACTCTTATTTAAAAAATTATTGTTCTGTTTGTTTAGCTGGATGTTTGTAGAATATTACAGAATGTAAAGCATAAAACTGAGCTGAAGAAATGACACCCATAATATAACCGCTGACCTGGACAAATGCACTGAACAATCCAGTCAACACTTTTGGCACAAATGTAACTCCATATGAAGACTTCACATGCAAAAACTTCCGTCAGATAGTTTTCTTTTAAATTAGCGTTTTTATCAGGCTCCTATGAAAATAACATTGGACATTTTTGAAAACAAGGCATTCAATAACTGACTAATAACCTTTTCGTGACCATTAAAGTGAAATGACTGAACCTAAACATAGGAGCCTGATAAAAAAAAGCTAATTTAAAAGAAAAAATCTCAGACGGACTGCATCTGAAGGCTTCACGTGTAAGATCTGTTGTGTTAGTATTTGTTGTTAGAAGAACATCTGCCACCTTCATCGGGAAACAAGGGGTTATGAATGATGAATTACTTCTGAAATAATGTAGATTTCTCCACAAATTCTCAGTTTGCTTCCTTAAAAAGATTTGAAATTTCCCAGCCACTATTGTAAAGCCTTCTTTATCGTCCTTCAGTAACTCGTCCATTCGGCAGTGGTTTCTCTACCCTGCAGTCATGTGACCAAACAGGTTCAGCGTTTCAGGCTGAACGGATCTGAACATCTTTCTGGTTGAGCAGGCTCTTAGCAGGAGTTTAGGATGAGCTGCATTCCCTCAATCTGTGATCTATAGTCAAACGCACGTGTAAAGTTCCACCTAATAAAACCCCCAACCTGCCCTCGATCACAGACGCTGTAAACACAATCACACGATTCTGCTGTCGTGGTTCCAGTTTGTTAGAAACGGCCTTTTTTGTTCCGTTGGAGAGCTGAGTGTGGCAGTGATCTGCAGCGTGCTATTATTCACCGATGCTCGTGTTCATTTGTGATTCCTTCCAGACTTTGTGGATTTGTTGGGTCTCTAAATCTCCTCCGTTCTGCTGAATTTAAGCTCAGCTTGTTGAACTTTTACTCTGAGCAAATTCCTCACATGCTTCTGATTCTGTTCGGTGTTTGTTTGCTTCTGATGTCAAAGTACCAGCAAGAGCGTTTCTGCTGCTCTATAGCTGTCTGCTCTATGATTAAAGCCGCTTCTGTTCATTATTGTATTCCAAAGCTCAGTTGTGCATTTAGCATGAGGTTCATTGTGTTATATTTGATGTCTGACTTGAAGAATAAATCATTTCCTAAAGTGGAATTTCTCTTCCTAGTATTTCAAGAAATCAGTGACGCTTTACAATAAGGTTCCATGTGTTGAACATTGAAAAACACTTCTAAAGCATTCTTTAATTTTAATTGCAATTTCTATGCATCTACCAATACACGATTAAAATCAAAAGCTGTATCTATGAATATTATTTAATGGAGCTGAGCTGACTTGAGCTAGCAATGAACAGGTTTAACTCGCATAAAGATGAGTCAAATCTGTCACAAATGTATCACTGATTGTGAATGTTAGCTGATGTGAAGTGTTACAGTGTGTCTGCTCCAGCAGATGGAGTAAAGCTCAGTGTTGATCAGTAACTGCAGCTACACGTTCACACGGCTCACCTGAGCTCTAACTACAGGTGACAGACCGGTTTCATCTTGCATTCGCTGTCATTCAAGCCCTGTGCACGTACACTGCAGACACAACCACTGCTTTACCTGCAGTGCTCCGCTTTGCTTCAGCATCAAGTCTCTTCTTTCAGACTAGTGGAGAGAAAACATCCCAGATACACATTGAAGTGTTCCTTTTATTGCACTTTATCTATCTGATAGTAGATTTCAATCTTTAAAGAGTTTAAACAGCAAACTTTACAGGTTTATTCCTCTCTATATTCTAAAGGTTTGTTCATAGTTCATTCACACTGATTTATACAGCATTTTAACATCCTGAAAACATGGTGAAAGTGTGTTTGTTTTCTGTCTGTTGACAGTATTTTCTGATTTATGGAGCGATAACAAGAGAAATCAAAAACTCTCATGTGTCAACAAAACCGTTTTAAACCTGGCTTCAGCTAATGTTCAGATCTGTGTTCTAGGAATGTATGCAAATGAGTACATATTTAATTAGACCACGCCTCATTTGCAAGTTGAAACAGAACATTTTAGAAATCCTGTTATGCAATTAATTAATTTACTGGACCCACTTTATATTAAATGTCCTTAACTACAATGTACTTACATTTAAATTAATATATTGATTTTGACTTATTGTGCACATACATGTTTTTACATTGTACTTGAATTTGAAAATAGCATCTGTAATTAATTTCTCACATCTCACACTGCTGACCTCACCCTATCACCAAAGCGGTCCTAACCTCACCCGGATCCCTCCCCAAAAGCGTTTTCAAACTCAACATCAACACAACAGGTACATTACCCAACAATGCATTGCTGTATTATTAACTACATAGTAGCCTATTTAAACACACCTAATAGAATATGCTTGCACAGATTTCATTTGTCATTTGTTTGAGGACAGGAGAAAAAAAAATCTTGCCAAGTAGAAGATTTAGTTCATTAGATAAGAAAGGTTTATGAATCCAGATGAAAGTCGAGCTCGTGTGTGCCAAAGGCTGTTTAATGTGTGACTGCGTTTACAGTACGCATAATGCTGGGTGGATAAATAACCCCGCTGACCTGCATGGAACTAACTAACCCTTAGAGCGCAGTCTGTCAGCAGAAAAAGCCAGCTGCATGAGTGTCCAAAGGTGACAATGAGAAGAATCCTGCGAGGAGCCGCCTCAGACGCGCGCTGTTTCGGGTGTGAAGAATCCTCGCAGGAGTCACTGGAGACCTGAAGCGACTCATCAGCGCGTGCAAGAAGTGCCAACTCATGATCGGCGACGTGAGACCGACAGGTGATGTGACTGAGAGCTCCGCGCATCTCCATCCGAGCTGAACGCACGCGATCATGGGGCGCTACAGCGGCAAGACGTGCCGCCTGATCCTGATGCTGGTCATCACCGTCATCTTCTTCGTGGCGGAGATCGTAGCGGGGTACATGGGCAACTCCATCGCGCTGGTGTCGGACTCGTTCAACATGCTGTCGGACATTCTGTCGCTGTGCGTCGGGCTGACGGCGGCGCGGGTGTCGCGTCGCGCGGGCTCGGGGCGCTTCACTTACGGCATGGGCCGCGCGGAAGTGGTGGGCGCGCTGGCTAACGCCGTGTTCCTCGCCGCGCTCTGCTTCTCTGTGTCCATGGAGTCGCTGAAGAGGCTCGCCATGCCGCAGGCCATCGATGACCCGCCGCTGGTGCTGATCGTGGGCTCGCTGGGGCTCGCGGTGAACGTGCTCGGGCTGTTGATCTTCCAGGACTGCAGCCGCTGCCTGCGCGCGAGGCGGCAGAACGACGCGTCAGTGCCGCGCGAGGAGGAGGAGGAGGAGGAGGACGCGGCGGAGGAAGAAACAGGTGCTGATCGTAACGCTTTGTGTTTAGCAGCGTCACAGCTGTTTAGATGCCTTTTAAAGAGCGCTTCATCTGGGAAGCATCTGCTGTGTGCAAAAACATCTGATAAACAAAAAAAAGTTAGTTTTGCACTCATCCGAAATCATAAACATCTTATTTTTCTAAATATCTATTTAAGATCTGGACTCCTTAAAGCCGGAGCTGACAGAGTTTAGTTCCAATCCTGCTCCAACACACACAGTAGTATGAAGGTAAAATTACGTCAAAAAGATTTGCATACGCAGGGTAATATTTGTGGTAATAATTACATATAAGCGTAAATTAAATTTGCATGCGCAAGAGAAGCTTTGTAAAGGTGTAAATCGTGTTTCAAGCACAAGAAAAAATTATTTGCAGCATTTTACTGTTACTCGTAAGTGTAATTCATGTATTGTGAAACTGCAGCTTCATGCTAACGCAAAATAAATATGATCTGCATGCTTCTGACTTCCATTTTTCCGCGCTTACACTTTTGGCACGTTTTTTTCGCCAAAAGACGGTCAAAAGCACTGCAAGCCTGTGAACAGTGATTTGCAAGCGAAAACAACAGTTTAAAGAACTGCAAAACGGATCGACTGCATAGAACCAGTCTGTGTATGTGTACAAAACTAACTGTTGCAAATAATGTTAACACCAGCTCGCAATTCAGTATGAACACATGGGAGTCTAGCCTAAAGGAACACAGCTTATGAAAGGAGCATGTTTTAATTAAGTTGTTATTTTTTAATGTATTTTTTACTGTATGTGTACGTTAAAAGTACCATTCCGGAAGCATGCAGATCATATTTATTTTGCGTTAGCATGAAGCTGCAGTTTCACAATACATGAATTACACTTACGAGTAACAGTAAAATGCTGCAAATAATTTTTTCTTGCGCTTGAAACACGATTTACACCTTTACAAAGCTTCTCTTGCGCATGCAAATTTAATTTACGCTTACAGTCTTATGTACACTTCCACAAATATTACCCTGCGTATGCAAATCTTTTTGACGTCATTCTACCTTCATAAGTAGTGTAGTTTTCAAATCAGCCTGAAGGACTTGATATAGGGATGTAACGGTATGAAAATTTCCTATCAAGATTATAGTGACCAAAATTATCACGGTTATCAGTATTATCGCGATATTGTTAAAATGTGCTGGAGATGTTCAAAAAGTACCGACACATAAATCACTTCACCAAGTTAAAACTCAGCACCTGTCCACTTTTAGCAGGTTGAAGCGCCATTGGTTCCCGCAGCTACACGAACATGATCCAATCAGGCTTCAGTATCAGAGTAAACAGGAGTTTCCCCAGAGCGTGATCAACGCAACGCTTGTCCCTTATCTCAGGGAACCCAGGTTACGTAAGCAACCGGAGCAATATCTAAACATCCTTAAATCAAGATACATTTACTGGAGATGCAAAATGAAAATATGAAGTCTTGTTTTCTGAGAAATTGAACAAAATGAAGTGCATTTATGATTAAAACCAGAACAAATGTCTGTCAATGGAGAATGAAAACTTGCTTTCACTTTAAATTAAGTTAATTTTTCTGAGCCCATTGTCAGATATATGTTGGTTTTAATTGTAAACTCACATGATTGTGATCAGTTTCTCATAAAACAAGACTCGGGCCTAATAGCTCTGCTTCTCCAGTGAATGTTCTGGAAAACAAGACATCACTTTTTTGCAGTGTAAACAGAAGGTACAGTATAAGTTATTTTAGTATATTTTTTGTAAAATGAATTTAAAAGTAATGGAGATCTGTCCATAGAAGTCCATTCTGAGGTACTGTGCTGCATTGAAATTTGCTGCTTAAATTGTCTGTGCATGATCTTAAATTCACCTGCAAAAACCATGCGAAAGGAAACATCTCATAGATGCACCGCAGACGAGCAAACACTAAAAAATACATCTTTCAGTTGAAAACGTGTGCTATCTAGGATGCATTAATTACTAAAATACAGTATTGTCTGGATTCTGACTAATCTGAGGTGTGCTGATGCACAAGAGCTGTGATGTTTGACTCTCACAGAGCTGGGAGGTGTATGTTTGTCATGGATTGTGTGTTATGGTCCACAGGCCTGCAGGAGGAGAAGGCTGGGAGCGACGGGCCTCCTCTGAACATCAGGGGTGAGTGTGTGGCTGGTCTCAGCGCTCAGCAGCAGTGAGTCTGGTGTGTTTGTGAGCGTGTCTCTCTCCGCAGGCGTGCTGCTGCATGTGTTGAATGACGCGCTGGGCTCGGTGGTGGTGGTGGTGGCCTCGGCTCTGTTCTACGTGTGGCCCCTGGCCCCTGAGAGCCCGTGTAACTGGCAGTGTTACGTGGACCCCAGTCTGACGCTGGTCATGGTGGTCATCATCATGCTGTCAGCTGCTCCTCTGGTCAAAGAAACGGCTGGGATCCTGCTGCAGATGAGTCCTGCCGACCTGCCGCTCACCGCAGTCTGTGAGTTCATGTTCATGTCTCTATACAGCAGCTCACATACTTTTGCACGATGCTTTGACGTTTTTTAGTATAGATAGTGTGATTATTCTAAAAAGATAAAGTGCACTTCTAAAGCCCAGATCATGCACTTAATTAACCGATATTGGACCATCGCAGCTTTAATTACTCGAGTTCTGCAGCTCTAGATGCGGAGTACAAAGAATAAGTGCATAGTGTTAGGGACACATTACCTTTTACATACGCCGTATAAATACAGTCAAGTTCACTACGTTAACATGAAGGACAGGCCGTTCACAGAATGATATATTAGCATGCAGACCAGCGTTTATTGTTAATATTGTAAGCCAGCTGCAGTTTTGTCATCCGTCCCTTTAAATGCTTGCGCTCTTTAAAGCAGGATGGATTCTGATTGGCTGTCGATGTTTTTATCGTTCATCAGCTGGAATAAAGTCCTTCTGAATGGGATTCTAGCTCTAGCATTCATCTGTGCTGTTATTGTTGTAGTTGTGGTGTGGATATTCTTTCAAATTTAGAATGGTTTTCAAAACTTTATCATTGTAGTTATGTGTTGAACGGGCCTTTTAGTGTAGAGACAATTATCTCTCAGAAATTGCTTGTAAATTTCACAAATACTTACAAAGAAACAACAAGTACCATGAATTTTGAAGTAGAAAGGCTGAAATGGTATTGTAAAACTACTAGTAAAACTTGTAGAACTACTTGTAAATCTATTTTTCGTGTAATTTACAACTGCGGTAAATCATGTAGGATTGAAAGAAATCTCTGTAAACGTACTGGTCATTTTCTGTCAGATTTTAGTTAGAGTTACTAGTACATTTCACAAATAGTTGACCATCAAACAAAGAAACAGCAAGTAACACAGTGAAATAAATGTGTAATTTTGAAGTAGATAGGCTGAAACTTTCTTGTATAATAAAGCAATAATCCCCGTGAAGCCGTGCTTTACAGTGAATGTATAACAGCTAAGGGGCGTTGTTAAAACATTTTTTTTTTTAAACCCTTAGCTGTAATAAATTCACTGTAAACCACGGCTTCACGGGGCTTATTGCTTTTATAAAACGGTTATTCCATATACGTAGTAAGGTTTCACAGAATAAAACAGAGCAAATAAAGTGTAATGATATTAATAAAAACAGTATTCTTCCACCAAACAATGTAGCTCCTCAGAAACAGTTGTGGTTGCTACAAAGTGGTTGCCGAGCAACAGACAAACGTAAACAAAGGTGTATGTTACTTTGTAGCGTCATTTACAACAGCTTCGAACGCGGCTCAGCCAATCAGAATCAAGGACCGGAACTATCCGCTTTATAACTTGTAATTTACAACATCGGAAGATGGCAGAAGGAAATGTCTGTGTTTCTGCAGATTTTACAGTACAGATGTAATGTCCCTGTCTCGCTCGTGCTGAAGCTGTGTGTCTCTGTCTCAGTGGAGAGCGTGTGCAGACTCCCCGGCGTGGCCAGCGTTCACGAGGCTCACGTCTGGGAGTTATCTAAAGGACGTAACGTGGCCTCGCTGCACATCAAAGTGTCTGCTGACCTGCAGGACCCGGCTCTTCAGACGCAGATCCAGCAGCTGTTCCAGCGCGCCGGCGTCCACAGCGTCACGGTTCAGCTGGAGCGCGCCGACGGAGAGATGCCCTGCTGTCCTCCTGCCTCGGGAGACCTGGCCATCCACATGCTGCCAGAGAAACACACCGAGCACAGATCTGCCAAATGCACCAAGCTCTAACGCTGTTTCTGCAGAAGCTTCGCCCCGGACTACAAACACAGGGGTTTTGAATGCCAGCCGGTTCTGAGAAACAGTCCCATGATATTCCACCGAACAAACAGACTCTGTGTTAACTCCTCCTCACGACTGTGCCTCGCTGCGCTCTCAGACTCCAGCTAACGATTCCTGATAATCGTTCTTCGTTAGTCCTTCATGTTTGAGACATGAATCTGTCCTGACAGACACCGGATCATCAGTCCAGCTAATCAGCAGCTAATTTATTGTTCTGCAGAAATTCAGAGTGTGAATGAGAGACACGTCCAGCTCATATTTCAGCCCAAAATAACATGATAAAAACACATAATCAAGCCAAAGTCTCATGACTGCATAAAGAATGTAAACATGATGATAGTATTTGTCGTACTGCCTCTAATGCTTAAATAATCATCTGTATTATAGTAATATGCAGTTATTATTATTAAAACAAATTTTTTTTCTTTTGATTTTGGGGTGAAATTCGATCTGGACGTGGTTTTATTAGATACTAATAGCATATATACATTCCTTATTGTTATTCATTACCTTTTGCTCTTAATAGCCTAATCTTTATAACTTCTTGGTAATTCAGGGAAACACAGAATTCATTGATATTTAGTTGTTGTTGATGTGTGTGTGTGTGTTTGAAAGACAATCAAATGTAAAATCAAACTTTAAAACTGTATACACTAATATTAAACGTGCTGGTTGAATTCAGATTTTGCCTTTCTAAGTAAACAGATCTGAATGGACGTGAACTGAATATTCACCTGATGATCGTCTGTTGTGTGGAGAAACTGCAGCGTCTCAAAACACACATCAACTCTAATCACAGGTGTTCATAATAATCACAGACAGACATGCAGCGCTAGAGGGCAGCAGAGAACAAACACACACACACACACACACACTCGAGTCTGACCTCAGATCAGTGTCTCACACTCTCTCTCTCACACACACACACACACACACACACGAGTCTGACCTCAGATCAGTGTCTCTCTCACACACACACACACACACACACACCCTCAGATCCGTGTCTCACACACACACACC
>NW_015555718.1:163363-170045 GCF_001515605.1 Sinocyclocheilus anshuiensis
CACACACACACACACACACACACACACACACACACACACACCTGTACATGAACATCAGTGACGTGACTTTCAGATGAAGGGAAGATTTCTTTCATTTCTGTTTTTCTGTCAGTTATTCATAACAGTCCAATCTAAAGACCAGTTATTAATTTCCACTGAGTATCAGTAAACACATGACAGTGTCGGATTATTAATAATGGAAGAGGCTGAAGGTGTGACACGAACTCACTGCCATTCAGAGAAACCATTGTAGCTTCCTGGAAGCAGAAGCATCAGAAAACACCAGAGAGCAGGTCGCTAGTTAAACACTGATGAAGCAGGTGTGTATGAGCAGCTAGTGAGGCGGTGGAGAACGACACTGATGTGTTTGAGATGACACCAAACCTCACCTGCTGTTTCAGACTCAACCCAGACTCAAGAAATGGGCGTGGAAAGCTGTGAAAAGGGGGAGGGGCCAAACACAACAGCCAATCAAACACAGCCCTACAAAACACATTGAATATTAAGTTTTTAGAGCTATTGGTCCATATGAAAACCAGTTCATCCCAAACCCAAACTGCTCAGACTCAGATTAAACAGAAGAGCCAGCTGATGGAGTTCAGGCAGGACGGGTCAGTATGAAAACGAGTCTGACTATCAGTCTTGACAGTGATCTGCGCTGTACAAAAGTCCGCTTTCACAGCCCACACCTCTCAGACCTGTTTAATGCAGTTTCTGTCTCTTGAAAGTGTGTGGAATGCTGTCTCACGAGCTGAACGATCAGCATTGAACACATTTGTCTCCTGTCAAGAGTCAGATCTGCTGTGACCCCGTGACCTCACTGCGACCGGACGGGTCTCTGAAGAGTGAATACATGGTGCTCGTGTGTTCAGATGTGATGCAAGCAGCAGAGAGGCTCTCACAGCCACACATCTTCTACTCGTACTGAAGAAATCACAAACACTTCATTTAGCCTGCAGTGTAAAGGGCAGAAACTGAATGAAGCACTGGGAACAGTTACACTTCAGTCCACACATTCAGACTAAAGCTTATGAGACGCGATTCTCAGATTTATCATTTCTTGCACTAATTATTACATTTATTTTAATCATAAAATCCTGATGCTTTTGGAAGACCACAAAGAGCGCAAAGTTGATCCTTAAAAGTGACAGAGATGTTTTGTGAGGAAAGCCTGTGTTGATTCTTGTGCTGTTCCTCGGATCCCGTGTTTGTTTCCCATCCGCTCACATGCTCGAATCCCAGCAGCAGAGGACTGAGCTCCTACATCATCCTACATCACGTTACTAAGCAACCACCGAGCACCATCTGTCGTCACGGCAACCGCCTCACCTTCAGACGTCTGGTGATTCTCTCCATCACCTTCAGTATGCTCTGTTAAAGTAAAACACTAATTCCCTGACAGATATCATGCTTTTCACATTAAGGACCGCAAGTATTTTTTATATTACAAGTTTTCTGAAATGTTATTTCTGAATATGCAAATGAAGCATTGTGTAATTAAATATGTGCATACATTTCCAGAACACAAATCTGAACGTTGGATAAAGTCAGGTTCGATTTCTTGTTTGATTTTGTTGACATATTAAAGGTATTGAATTTTGGATTTCTCTTTTTATCGCTCCATAAATCAGAAAATACAGTAATTTTCACCGTTTTCAGGAGTAAAATGCTGTATAAATCAGTGTGAAAAAAAAAAACTCTTTAAAGATTGAAATCTACTATCAGATAGATAAAGTGCAATAAAAGGAACACTTCAATGTGTATCTGGGATGTTTTCTTTCCACTAGTCTGAAAGAAGAGACATGATGCTGAAGCAAAATCAACCAAAATCTCTGTATGTTTTAGCCTGTCGTGTGTCACACATTCAGACTTCACACGTCTGATTCAGAGACGCACAGTAAACACGTCTGAGCCCTTCATGTGAACATGTGCAGATACACCCAACTGGACGAAAGCTCATAAAGGAACACAGAAGATCGCTTTATTGGCGTATTGATTTATTGGTTAGTTACAGTGACTGAATATACCTGAGTGATAGTGACAGTGACGTGTGTATGAGGAGAAACACGCGTGTGAATACAGACACAGATCTCCATCACAGTGAGCCGGTCTTCACCACTGACACTAAACCAGTTCAAACAGCTCAGCACCACACTAATAGTTATGGGCAGCAGCGATGAGAGGTCAGAGGTCGGAAGGTTCGGTTCAGTCAGCTGTTATATCGGTACCTCAGCCCTGATTTACACGAGGATCGTCTGAGAACGTCACATGCTGATTCCAGCTGAAGAAACGAGCGTTCGGCTTCATCGCTGCGTTTCTGTGTCACATTAACTGCAGCCATGCATGAGAAAACACCACGCGCTGCTGATGAACGGATTTTCCTTTATGACATTATCTTTCAAAGCTAATGTGCTATGGCTGTGTTCTGAAACTACAGAACATAAATACACCAAAGCAACCAAATAAAATATCATAATTCTTTAAAATATGGCTGTAAGTGGTTTGGATTTGAGCCACTAAAGCAAATGAGAAACATAAAGACCTGAAAGAGTATAAGGAGGTACGACAGTGATGACTGCTGATGCTGTCTGGTCCCTCTGCGTGGCTCCCGCAGGCTGCGCTTCATCCTCTCCTCCAGCAGGAGGCGCTGTGGCTGGGCTTACATACACAAGCATCTCTCACTCCTCCTTCAGCTCCAGCGATCTCCCGCCGCTCCAGCACCGGTGGCAGGCCAGCTCCATCAGCTCCACTCCACCCGTGACCCGCTGCTGACACAGGAAGAAGAAGTCTGAGGGGGGTCCAGAGCCACAGGCCGGCGCAGCAGAGCGTGATGAAGGCGCTCCAGTACAGCAGCGACGCAGCTTTGATCAGCGCCACTCTCAGCTGGCTCTTACAGGGCGGCACGCGGGCCTCGGGCTGGTCGAAGCGGCGCGGCTCGGAGCGGTAGAAGGCACACAGACGGTGCTCTTTCTCTCGCCAGCGCTCCTGACACCAGCGCTGCAGCTGCTCTGCGCTCGAAGGCAGACACGCCGCAGAGAAACGCCGCACGTGGAAGCATATAATCTGCACAAGTAAACTATTTCTTGAGAATGTGCAAGATTTCTGATTCATTAGTCACTTGTAAATTACTAGAATAAAAATTGTGCAGTAAGAGGGAGAAATATTTGTGCAAATAATAAACTGAAATAATATACCGGTTTGCAACATCAAGCAGCAAAACAGACTGTTTTTATACAGCTACAAGAAATGAAAGACGTGCACGTTCAAGTTAGAAGTGACCAAACCCACTCTTATACACATAATGAATAGATTTAATTTATTCACATATAAGAGTCAAGTACGGAAGAGGATTAGGGCCAAGCAATAATAAAATAAATAAAAACATCTCGAGATTAAAGTCATTATAATGCGTGATTAAACTCGAAATAAAAAGTCTCGCATTATAATGACTTTAATCTCGAGATGGTTTTGTTTTTTATTATTGCTTGGCCCTAATCCTCTTCCGTAGCTAAGGAGTAATTAATGTAACGAATCATGTAAAACATTATCATCTTTTATTGGAAAATGAAACAACATTTTATCAAACTTTGATAATTGCCTTAATCTTTTTAACAGCTGTGAAGATCGTGATCTACATTTTATAAAATGACCTGTTAATTTCGGCGAAGAACAAATTTGTTCTCATGTGCGTTATGTGTTACATACGTTACAGTTTGTGTTGTGAACGTTTTTTTTTTTTTTTTTATTACTTTATTTTTTTCCTCATTTTTTTCAAACAAATACAGAACAAAAGAATACATTCTAAAGAACAACCTATACACATAACAGACATATACATACAGACAGTGGTCACCAAATATAACTTATACTACATTCATGAGTATTCAGATTTTGATCAGATTCTGCCATACAAAGTTATGTTAAGGGTTACACATCTGACACAGTTTATGTATTAAGAGTCAAAATGATCTAAGGATCCCCTTCACCACAGATCTAGGGTATGCATCAGCGGGTGGTTTGGGTCCAAGAGCTCTGTGGCACCGTTGAATTTTGAGGTCCAAGTCACCGAGTGACAGCTCTGTTTTGATAATCGATTCCACCAGTTCTTGGACATTATTCCCTTCGCTTCCTTCCGGGATTCCGAAAATCCGCATATTATTTCTACGTGAGCGTGTTTCAAGATCTAACAATCTCTCTTGTAAGTTTTCTTGAATTTGGATGCTTTGTCCGAGTACTTCTTTGATCTCAGCGACGTTCTCCTCTAATTCCGCAACTCGCTGCTCCGCTTCATCGATCCTCTCTGCCGTGACGTTTAGGTCCGTGACAAGCCCGTTCAGTTTTTGGTTGACTTCTTGTTTAAAATTGCTCAGCTCTTCTTTCACATCTCTCGCAAGAGAATCTCGGAAGGCAGTTAGTTCAGTTTTAATATCCACCCGGAAAGCTTTAATGTCCGCGTGTATCGCCGCAATGCTAGCTGACAGGTTATCAGCAGCGCCGTCCATCTCAGCCATTCCTTCTGTTATTTTTTCAGTCTTTTCAAGTTTCGATTGTTGTTTAATCCTAGCTTTTTTTGCTTTGTCCCCCTCCATATTATTTAAATCCAGTTTAAATTATAATATGTAATATAAAACGGAGGATTAACACCAGACCGTATGGGAGCACTCTCACTATGCTGCTACACGTGTCGACGCCATACCGGAAGCCCGTTGTGAACGTTTTTTGACGTAAATCTGTCGCAAATTCAATGACTTTTGAAAAACAAGTGGGTTTGATGCACAAAGTTGTTTTTGTTGTCTCTTATAACAAAAATCTTTTATTTAAACCCATGAGAATAAAATAATAATAAAATAAATAATAGTGAAAAATCACATATGAGACCCTGCAGCACAAAAGCAGTCTTAAGTCGCTGGGGTATATTTGTAGCAATAGCCAACAATACATTGTATGGGCCAAAATTATACATTTTTCTTTTATGCCAAAAATCATTAGGATATTAAGTAAAGATCATGTTCCATGAAGATATTTTTTAAATGTCCTACCGTAAATATATCAAAACTTAATTTTTGATTAGTAATATGCATTGCTAAGAACTTCATTTGGACAACTTTAAAGATGATTTTCTCAATATTTAGATTTTTTTGCACCCTCAGATTCCAGATTTTCAAATATTGTCCTATCCTAACAAACCATACATCAATGGAAAGCTTATTTATTCAGCTTTCAGATGATGTAGAAATCTCACTTTCGAGAAATTGACCCTTATGACTGGTTTAGTGCTCCAGGGTCACACATGAGGTTTATCAAGCGATCTCTTCAGAAGGCTTACATTAAACCGCTGGATTCATACGAATCACTTTTATGATGTCTTTATGTACTTTCTGAAGCTTGAATATGTTGATTATGTAGACTTTCAAAGAATGGACAAAAACGATGGTTGATCATAACAAGTTTGTGTTCCAAATGAAAGTCTGAGCGAGTCATTGATGACTGAATGGACTAACACTTTCATCTGAAGCTAGTTCTGGTTAGCAGCAGAGTGTCCGTGTCTCTCACCGGTGAGGTCGGTGCCCTCGGGGAACAGCAGCAGCTGCAGCGGCTCCTTGATGTGGCAGAAGTACTGCAGCATGTTGGCCATGTGAGCGCGGTCTTCCTCCCAGCGCCGCCGGATGAAGATGAAGCAGGCCACAGTGCATCAAAATATCAGTGTTACTTTAGAGATACAATTATACTTTTTATTAATATTTTGATTTATTTTTCAAAATATAATAATAATAATATTTATTTTTAATAATAATAATAATTTGAATTATTTTTATGTCATTTTAAAATAAGTTTCATTTTAATTTTCATTAAAGTTTTAGTAATTTTGTTGCATGCTTTTTTTAAGGTTTAGTTTGTTATTTTTTTAAAGTTTAGTTTGTTATTTTAGTACATCAAGTTAAACTAAATGAAAAATAGCAACTAGCAGAATTAAATTTATTTTTTAAATTTCAGTTAAAGTTTATTTTATTTCAAATTTTAAGTAACTAAAGTTATTTACGGTTTTAGTTTTAGTTAACCATAGTTTTAGTTTTGAGATAACTATATATGACTTTAGCTGAAAACCGACTCTGTAAGGCTGCTCTGACACAATCAGTATTGTAGAAAGCGCTGTACAGATAAAGCTGACTACAGTGTACAGGTAACGTACCACCGGTAGGGTGAGCCAGGTGGCCACGATGCGGTCGGTGACCCAGCGGTACCAGGCGGGCGAGAGCAGCATGAGCGGCAGAACCGGACCCAACATGAAGATGCTGCCGAAGAAACTGCCCAGAAACAGAGTGAGGAGGAAACACAGGCCCCTGAGGGACACCATCGTCCCGTCCTGAAACACACAGCACAGATCACTACAGACACACATTCACATCTATTCATCTCCGCTGTTTTCTGTGTAGCTGTACAGTGTGAGTTTGTGAGAGCGTCATATTGTCTCTAGAGGGACGCTGCTGAAATGAAGATGAGACGACATCAGTCTGCCGTCAGCTTCTTCATCAACGGTGCAGCTCATGTTTTCTTTTCCTCGTAACAGTGGAAAATGTGATACGTGAGAGTGAAGAGTGCTGATGCTGACAAAACACACGATTACATGCAGCTTCAGCACACACACACACACACACACACACACACACACATTCTCTCTCTC
>NW_015555718.1:170055-178688 GCF_001515605.1 Sinocyclocheilus anshuiensis
CACACACACACACACACACACACACACACACACACACACACTCTCACTCTCTCTCACACACACACACACGCCTTAAAGAGACAGTTCACCCAAAAATCATCATTCTCTCATCATTTACTCTCTCTCAAGCTGCTCCAAACCTGCACGAGTTTCTTTCTTCAGCTGAACACACAAGAACACAAAAGAAAACTTTCTGAAGAATGCTGGTAGCCAAACAGTGACCGTAGCCATTAACCTCCACAGTACCAAAACATACCATGGAAGTCAATGGGGACCAATAACTGCTTGGTGTTTATTTTTGGGTAAACGGTCTCTTTTGACTTTAACCAGTTTCCTCCTGCATTTTTAGCTGAAATCCGCAGACTGCATTAGTAACTGCATTAGTCTGCATATCAATGGCTCAAGCCTTCATTATTAGCTCTAAAATGACATTTTGGAATTAACAAGGTGCGTAAGAAATTAGTTCAAGGACAGAAACATGACGTCTTGAAATAACACGTCTGAACAGTGTCTTGAGGTGTGGTTGTGACTCTGGGTCGTTGAATTATTAGAAACATAAAGCACACCCGAGTCAATATATTTTAACTTTAACTTTAACTTTAACCGCAGACAACAAAAAATTCATCCCAGTTTGATTTTTAAGTGAGCTATTCCTTTAATATGAAGACTAAATGAGAGGAGGACCGCTGCCATCCATCGATGGAAACCCAGTTCATGTGCATCCGCACACGTATTCACATCCACATGAACTCACTTTGTTTTTTTCCAACTTTAGGGGCCAATTGTGAAAATATTTGTACCTGAAGCATATGAAGGGAATGAATGTGTTTATGTATGTACCGGTTCAATCATGATTCTAACATTATCCTGAAAAGAGTGAATATTTCAGCAGGCCAGAAGATATGCAGAATCTAGTTCACAGGCTTCAGTACATCTTTATTTGTAATTTCATTATTACTTATATTGTCTTTGAAATATATGATTAAAGTACTGCTGAATACTTGCAGAGAAAAGGTACAAAAGCTGTCACTGGGACAGTTCCCTTCTAAAAGATACGAATGTGTACATTTTAGGTATAAATATGCACTTTTGAGGTGCTAAAATGCAAGTAAATGAGGTACAAACGTGTACCTTTTAAAGGTTACCGTCGCAGTGACAGCTTTTGTACCTTTTTATGAGAGTGAATGTACTGACAAGCATTTATAAGAAACTAAAATACACTTTAATGTCATTTCTATCAATCATGTATGTTGTGTATTTAAATACGTTTACATTTATTTATAAAGACGAAGTCGCAATTTTAAATTTAGAATACTAACTTTAAATGTAATATTGAATAACACACTACACTTAAAACTATAATTATTAATTATAAATATTTTACATGTGCTTTAGTACGCTAGTCAACATCAAATAAAGTGTACTTCTTTAAAGCATGACAAAACATGATAAAAACCATTAAAATGCACTTTAAAGTAAACCTTTTCATTTGACATTATTACAAAGTGCATAAACATAGTCATGAAAGTGTTTCTCTTTACGTCACTTAAGTGGCATTAAGTTTCATTAATATTATATGACCTGCAAGTAGTTTTAAAAAAATATATATATTTATAAGATATGAAGTACACTACAAGTGCACATTAAATACAATTAAGTGCACTTCTTTTTCACAAGGGAGTCTATAAATCTCTATCAGTGTCCAAATGACTCAGTAATACTGGACAGCAGAAACTACAGTCTGCAGCCTCATCTCTTCATTACCAGTGACAGATGAAATATGACAGAAATATGACAGTTGCCTGTGTGAACGACAAATGGAGCCTCACTTGAGAGGAAAAACACTGGATGAAACAGCAGCAGATAAAGCGTTATGACGGGTTATGAAGCGTTATGAAGGGTTACGATGCGTTATGATGGGTTACAATGCGTTATGACGGGTTATGAAGCGTTTTGACAGGTTACGAAGCATTATGACAGGTTACAAAACGTTATGACAGGTTATGAAGCATTTTGACGGGTTAAAAAAGCGTTATGATGGGTTACGAAGCGTTATGACGGGTTATGAAGTGTTATGACAGGTTACAAAACGTTATGACAGGTTATGAAGCATTTTGACGGGTTAAAAAAGCGTTATGATGGGTTACGAAGCGTTATGACGGGTTATGAAGTGTTATGACAGGTTACAAAACGTTATGAAGGGTTACGATGCATTATGACGGGTTACGAAGAGTTATGAAGGGCCACGATGCGTTATGATGTGTTACGAAGCGTTATGAAGGGTCACGATTCGTTATGATGGGTTACGAAGCGTTATGACGGGTTATGAAGCATTATGACGGGTTAAAAAAGCATTATGATGGGTTAGGATGCGTTATGATGCGTTATGACGGGTTACAAAGTGTTATGAAGGGTTACGATGCGTTATGATGGGTTACGAAGTGTTATGATGGGTTACAAAGCGTTATGAAGGGTTACGATGCATTATGACGGGTAATTAAGTGTTATGACGGGTTATGAAGCGTTATGACAGGTTACGAAGCGTTATGACGGGTTATGACGGGTTACGAAGCGTTATGACAGGTTATGAAGTGTTATGACGGGTTATGAAGCGTTATGACGGGTTATGAAGTGTTATGACGGGTTATGAAGCGTTATGAAGCGTTATGAAGCTGCACACTTGTTGTTGATGAATGAATGAATGAATGAATCGTGTGTGAACGCGTCAGTAATACAGCCGTGTTCATCTGTCACCGATCATTAGAGCAGATCACCTCCAGAGCTCAGTGTTCACTCAGATGATGTGAGTCGATCAGATTCAGCACTGACTGTGTGCCATTATTTACTCACTTCAGCGCTTTACGTTCGCCCGAGTGACTGTAAATATCAGCCGCGACGACATCCAAACATCTCCAGTCGAATCAAACCGCCACAGCTAAAGCCACATCCGCTCAGATCGAGCGCGAACACAGAAAACGCGACGCAAACTCGCTGTTTACAGTGGAATCCATGATTATCCTACCTTTCGTTTGCAAGACCTCTGAACTTCCGCCTCTGATGACTCGACGCTCACCTGACCAATGACAGAGCACTGCCGAACTGCTAAGCCCCGCCCCATTAGGCGCTGTCCGTATATAAACATCTAGCCGTCTGCTAGTTAGGCTCTCAGTCCTAGTTCACTAGTAAAGACGCTAAACAGGTAGTTCTCATGTAAATCTGAGTATTTTATCATTATAAAGACAGGTGTATTTTGAATGGTTTTGTGTAGTTCCATCGTAGTCCAGCAGGGGTGATCTGAACTGCCACTGCGAAAGATCCCAGCTAAACTTTGACAGATCTGTGGGTTTTGATCTTTAACCACTGATTGTCTTGTATTTGCTCTATTCTTCCTCTTTTGTTTCTCATACAATAAAAAGGTTAGATTAGGAAAACATGCTGGAATGAACAAGTGACTTCTAGTGTAGAGTCTGATGGGATGACTTCATGAGAGCGATGTTTGTGAGGCGCTGTGTGTTAAATAAGTGACAGCACACATAATCTATAGTTAGAACGCTTGTGCAACATCACTGCTCACTGCACTCCATGTACGGGCAATGGAAAAAATGGGCAGCTTAACAAATAAAGCCTTTTAATAGAGGCCAGTCCTCGCATCACATATCTCAGAGCCAGAGGACGTGTGTGAGTGTGTGTGTGTGTGTGTGAGAGTGTGTGTGTGTGTGTGTTTCCATGATCCGGTCGCTGTGGCATGTGTTTTATCTGAGGGTCGGTGTAGTTTATCACTGAACCACTGAGGGGTCACTGCAGCGCAAACAAGGTCAAAGCGATGAACTCATGCCATCTTACCTTCAGCAGACGGATGATGATTGACATCACACCAACACACTGTTAACGGCTCATGAACAACACACATGAAGGTGAAAACCAGTCTAGATTTTGACTGGTTTCATTGTCTGGAAATGCCGACGGTCAACACAGTGAAAGTATAATGAGGCCTGAAGCTGCAGACGTTCTGAAGCTCTGAGCGATTCATTCTGCCGTGGCTTCATCACGTAGAGCCAAACGCACATCACGATGGGCACGTCTGACCTGTGATTTGGCAAAATATTATGCATGATGTCAAGCGTGGCGGATTCACGGGTAAAGGACGTTGCTCTGGGCACTTTGACTTATTGAATGTTTTACTTTTTGAAGTACATTTTACAAGAAAATACCATTTCTGTCTTTCTACTTCAAAAATGTCATGTTTAATTCAATGTTTTACTTGCTTGTTTCTTGTAATTATTTGCAAAATTTCCTAGTGAAAAGGTGTTTGGTTAAATCAGTCAGTCAACAAAAGCAGTGTTTGTGTGGGTTTCATTCATGTAAATGAACAGGGTTTTCCTCAGTGAACACACTGAGCCAAATCATTTGGGTTTTGTGACTGTGTTGTCAGAATCACAATATAATATATCATAGTAAGTCTAGAAGGTATCATGTTCGATCACTGAAGAAGCTCTGGGTCTGAGCTCAATATTCAATTCAAATTCAAATTTATTTGTATAGCGCTTTTCACAATCCACATATTATATTGTTTCAAAGCAGCTTTACGGAAAATGCATGTGTCTACATTACGAAGCAGAAGTGAATGTGTCCAAGCAATGTTCATTTCACAAATGAACAGTTCAAGATAATACAATCATACAGTTTGCTAACATGAATTAATTTTAGGCAGAAGCTCATTAAAGCGATTATTACAAGTGTGATCATAATGATTACAATACAGAGAAATTTTGGCAGCTGTGCATGTTGATTCAAGTTGGGGTCATCTGGGGTCATCTGAAGTGTTTCTGTGAGGCTGGATCCACGCTGGAGCTGGAGTAATCTCTAGAGAGGGTATCCCTATCCCAGGGTGGGAACAGAAAGACAGATAGAAAAGAATTAGCGTAGATGCTGTTCATAACGTTTCAAATATGTTTGTGACTTTTATCTGATCTGACTGGGAACAAGGGTGAGATTGAGATTCATTATGCGAATGCTTGGATGAAGAGATGAGTCTTTAATCTAGATTTAAACAGAGCGAGTGTGTTTGAGCCCCGAACTTTATCAGGAAGACTTTCCAGAGTTTTGGGAGCGATCCACGCTGGAGCTGGAGTAATCTCTAGAGAGGGTATCCCTATCCCAGGGTGGGAACAGAAAGACAGATAGAAAAGAATTACCGTAGATGCTGTTCATAACGTTTCAAATATGTTTGTGACTTTTATCTGATCTGACTGGGAACAAGGGTGAGATTGAGATTCATTATGCGAATGCTTGGATGAAGAGATGAGTCTTTAATCTAGATTTAAACAGAGCGAGTGTGTTTGAGCCCGTACATTATCAGGAAGACTATTCCAGAGTTTAGGAGCCAGATGAGAAACTTATCTTCCTCCTTTAGTGGACTTAGATATCCTGGGCACTACTAAAAGTCCAGAGTGACCTTAAAGAGCGTGATGGATTATAGGGCATAAGAACATCAGTTAAATATACAGGAGCTAACCCATTTAGTGCCTTATAGGTCAGTAGCAATATTTTGAAATCAATACGGAATTTAATAGGTAACCAGTGTAAAATTTGGGTAATATGATCATATTTTTTTTGACCTGGTAGGAACTCCAGCAGCTGCATTTTGGACTACCTGTAGCTTGTTTATTGAAGATAACAAACAACCAGCTAGTAGTGCGTTACAGTAATTTAGTCAAGAGTTCTTGAATGCATGAACTAGTTTTTCTGCATCAGAAACAGGTAACACGTTCCATAGCTTAGCAATGTTTCTAAGATGGAAGAAGGCTGTTTTTGTAACATATGAAATATGATTTTCGAAAGTTAAGTTGCTGTCTAATATAACACCAGGGTCTTTAACTGCAGATGATGACACAACAGTACATCCGTCTAGTTGCAAATTGTATTCTAAGAGATTCTGTGTGCAGGTTTTTGGTCCAATAAGTAATACCTCAGTCTTGTCTGAATTTAATAGAAGAAAATTACTGGTCATCCATTGTTTTATATCTTTAACACATTCTGTCAACTTGGATAGTTTAGAAATTTCATCTGGTCTTGATGATCCAAATCCATATTTTCTAGTGATGTTGTGAAGTGGCAGCATGTATATTGAAAATAACAGAGGGCCTAAAACAGATCCTTGCGGCACCCCATAATTTACTGATGTTAACTTTGATTTTTCACCATTTAAGTAGACAAAATGGTACAATGGTCTGCTAAATACGATCTAAACCACCGTAATGCCTGTCCCTGAATACCAGTGTCATTTTGTAGTCGGCCTAAGAGTATGTCATGGTCAAACACAGCACTAAGATCAAGTAAAACTAGTATTGACTTGGTCAGAAGCTAGAAGTAAGTCATTTGTAATTTTAACAAGTGCAGTTTCTGTGCTATGATGAGGCCTGAATCCAGACTGAAATTTTTCATAGATATAATTTTTTTGCAGGAAGGAGTACAATTGAGTGGACACAACTTTTTCTAATATTTTAGACATAAACGGAAGATTTGAAATGGGTCTGTAATTTGTCAATTCATTTGGATCTAGTTGCGGTTTCTTAATGAGAGGCTTAATAACTGCCATCTTAAACATTTTGGAACATGACCTAGAGATAGAGATGAATTAATAATATTGAGAAGAGGCTCTTCTGCTACAGGTAACAACTCTTTCAATAGTTTAGTGGGAATGGGATCTAGTAAACATGTTGTTGGTTTAGTAGTGATTAGTTTTTTTAGTTCTTGTCCTATAGTTGTAAATATGAAATGTCTTTTATTTTATTGTGCAGTGGCTGATGGACGTTTCAGTGCCGCCAGACTCATGATCTGTCCTCTTCTACCAGTAAACACTGATAGTGATTCGTTTTTTTAGTTCTTGTCCTATAGTTGTAAATATGAAATGTCTTTTATTTTATTGTGCAGTGGCTGATGGACGTTTCAGTGCCGCCAGACTCATGATCTGTCCTCTTCTACCAGTAAACACTGAGTCCATGTGTTTCTCATGTACTCCTCGTGTGTTTCTCTTGTACAGTATTTCTTGTGTGTTTCTTGTGTGTTTTTGTGTGCTTCTCTTGCGTTTCTCTTGTGGTTCTCGTGTGTTTCTCATGTTTTTCTTGTGTTTATCTTGCGTTTCTCATGCTTCTCTTGTGCTTCTCGTGTGTTTCTCATGTATTTCTCTTGTGTTTTTCTTGTGTTTCTCATGTATTTCTCTTGTGGTTCTCATGTGTTTCTCTTGTGTTTCTCTTGTGTTTCTCATGTATTTCTCTTCTGTTTCTCGTGTGTTTCTCTTGTATTTCTCGTGTATTTCTCTTGTGTTTCTCATGTATTTCTCTTGTGGTTCTCATGTGTTTCTCTTGTGTTTCTCTTGTGTTTCTCATGTATTTCTCTTGTGGTTCTTGTGTGTTTCTCTTGTATTTCTCTTGTGTTTCTCATGTGTTTCTCTTGCGGTTCTCATGTGTTTCTCTTGTGGTTCTCGGTGTTTCTCGTGTATTTCTCTTGTGTTTCTCTTGTGGTTCTCGTGTATTTCTCTTGTATTTCTCTTGTGTTTCTCTTGTGGTTCTCGTGTGTTTCTCGTCTATTTCTCTTGTGTTTCTCTTGTGTTTCTCATGTATTTCTCTTGTGTTTCTCATGTGTTTCTCTTGCGGTTCTCATGTGTTTCTCTTGTGGTTCTTGTGTGTTTCTCTTATATTTCTCTTGTGTTTCTCGTGTGTTTCTCTTGTATTTCTCATGTTTCTCATGTGGTTCTCTTGTGGTTCTCGTGTGTTTCTCTTGTGGTTCTCGTGTGTTTCTCTTGTTTTTCTCTTGTTTTTCTCTTGTGTTTCTCATGTATTTCTCTTGTGTTTCTCGTGTGTTTCTCTTGTATTTCTCTTGTGTTTCTCTTGTGTTTCTCATGTGGTTCTCGTTTGGTTCTCATGTGTTTCTCTTGTATTTCTCTTGTGTTTCTCGTGTTTGTCTTGTGGTTCTCTTGTTTTTTTCTTGTGTTTCTCATGTGTTTCTCATGTGGTTCTCGTGTGTTTCTCTTGTGGTTCTCTTGTGTTTCTCTTGTGTTTCTCATGTATTTCTCTTGTGGTTTTCATGTGTTTCTCTTGTGGTTCTTGTGTGTTTCTCGTGTATTTCTCTTGTGGTTCTTGTGTGTTTCTCTTGTGGTTCTCGTGTGTTTCTCATGTGCTTCTCGTGTATTTCTCTTGTGGTTCTCGTGTGTTTCTCGTGTGTTTCTCTTGTGGTTCTCGTGTGTTTCTCTTGTGTTTCTCGTGTGTTTCTCCTGAATTTCTTGTGCTTTTCGTGTACTTCTCTTGTGTTTGTCTTGTGCTTCTCGTGTGTTTCTCATGTTTCTCTTGTGTTTCTCTTGTGGTTCTGTTGTGGTTCTCATCTGTTTCTCTTGTGTTTCTCATGTGTTTCTCTTGTGTTTCTCTTGTGGTTCTCATGTGTTTGTCTTGTGCTTCTCGTGTGTTTCTCATGTTTCTCTTGTGTTTCTCGTGTGTTTCTCATGTGTTTCTCTTGTGTTTCTCGTGTGTTTCTCATGTGTTTCTCTTGTGTTTCTCGTGTGTTTCTCATGTGTTTCTCTTGTGTTTCTCGTGTGTTTCTCATGTGTTTCTCTTGTGTTTCTCGTGTGTTTCTCTTGT
>NW_015555718.1:178698-179674 GCF_001515605.1 Sinocyclocheilus anshuiensis
TTCTCGTGTGTTTCTCTTGTGGTTCTCGTGTGTTTCTCTTGTGGTTCTCGTGTGTTTCTCTTGTGGTTCTCGTGTGTTTCTCTTGTGGTTCTCGTGTGTTTCTCTTGTGGTTCTCGTGTGTTTCTCTTGTGGTTCTCGTGTGTTTCTCTTGTGGTTCTCGTGTGTTTCTCTTGTGGTTCTCGTGTGTTTCTCTTGTGGTTCTCGTGTGTTTCTCTTGTTTCTCTTGTGGTTCTCGTGTGTTTCTCTTGTGGTTCTCGTGTGTTTCTCTTGTTTTTCTCTTGTTTTTCTCTTGTGTTTCTCGTGTTTCTCTTGTGGTTCTCTTGTTTTTTTCTTGTGTTTCTCATGTGTTTCTCATGTGGTTCTCGTGTGTTTCTCTTGTGGTTCTCTTGTGTTTCTCTTGTGTTTCTCATGTATTTCTCTTGTGTTTTTCTTGTGTTTCTCATGTATTTCTCTTGTGGTTTTCATGTGTTTCTCTTGTGGTTCTTGTGTGTTTCTCGTGTATTTCTCTTGTGGTTCTTGTGTGTTTCTCTTGTGGTTCTCGTGTGTTTCTCATGTGCTTCTCGTGTATTTCTCTTGTGGTTCTCGTGTGTTTCTCTTGTGGTTCTCGTGTGTTTCTCATGTGCTTCTCGTGTATTTCTCTTGTGGTTCTTGTGTGTTTCTCGTGTGTTTCTCTTGTGGTTCTCGTGTGTTGCTCATGTGCTTCTCGTGTATTTCTCTTGTGTTTCTCGTGTGTTAATCATGTTTCTCTTGTGTTTCTCATGTATTTCTCTTGTGGTTCTCGTGTGGTTCTCTTGTGGTTCTCGTGTGTTTCTCGTGTATATCTCTTGTGGTCCTTGTGTGTTTCTCTTGTGGTTCTCGTGTGTTTCTCGTGCTTCTCGTGTATTTCTCTTGTGGTTCTCCTGTGTTTCTCTTGTGGTTCTCGTGTGTTTCTCGTGTGCTTCTCGTGTATTTCTCTTGTGTTTCTTGTGTGTTTCTC
>NW_015555718.1:179817-180791 GCF_001515605.1 Sinocyclocheilus anshuiensis
TGTTTCTCTTGTGGTTCTCGTGTGTTTCTCCTGTATGTCTTGTGGTTCTCGTGTGTTTCTCTTGTATTTCTCGTGTGTTTCTCTTGTATTTCTCTTGTGTTTCTCATGTGTTTCTCGTGTGGTTCTCGTGTGTTTCTCCTGTATGTCTTGTGGCTCTCGTGTGTTTCTCCTGAATTTCTTGTGCTTCTCGTGTATTTCTCTTGTGGTTTCACATGTGTTTCTCGTGTGTTTCTCATGTGTTTCTCTTGTGTTTCTCTTGTGGTTCTCATGTGTTTGTCTTGTGCTTCTCGTGTGTTTCTCATGTTTCTCTTGTGGTTCTCGTGTGTTTCTCTTGTTTTTCTCTTGTTTTTCTCTTGTGTTTCTCATGTATTTCTCTTGTGTTTCTCGTGTGTTTCTCTTGTATTTCTCTTGTGTTTCTCATGTGGTTCTCGTTTGGTTGTCTTGTGTTTCTCTTGTATTTCTCTTGTGTTTCTCATGTGGTTCTCGTTTGGTTGTCTTGTGTTTCTCTTGTATTTCTCTTGTGTTTCTCATGTGGTTCTCGTTTGGTTGTCTTGTGTTTCTCTTGTATTTCTCTTGTGTTTCTCGTGTTTCTCTTGTGGTTCTCTTTGTGTTTCTCTTGTTTTTCTCTTGTGTTTCTCATGTGTTTCTCTTGAATTTCTTGTGCTTCTCGTGTATTTCTCTTGTGTTTCTCTTGTGTTTCTCTTGTGTTTTGTGTTTCGCTCTTGTGCTGCTCGTGTATTTCTCTTGTGTTTGTCTTGTGTTTCTCGTGTGTTTCTCATGTCTCATGTGTGTTTCTTGTGTATTTCTCATGTGTTTCTCTTGTGGTTCTCGTGTGTTTCTCCTGTATGTCTTGTGGTTCTCGTGTGTTTCTCTTGTATTTCTCTTGTGTTTCTCATGTGTTTCTCTTGTGGTTCTCGTGTGTTTCTCTTGTGTTTCTCGTGTGTTTCTCCTGAATTTCTTGTGCTTTTCGTGTA
>NW_015555718.1:182803-189867 GCF_001515605.1 Sinocyclocheilus anshuiensis
TGTGCTTCTCGTGTATTTCTCTTGTGGTTTCACATGTGTTTCTCGTGTGTTTCTCATGTGTTTCTCTTGTGTTTCTCGTTTCTCATGTGTTTCTCTTGTGTTTCTCTTGAATTTATTGTGCTGCTCGTGTATTTCTCTTGTGTTTGTCTTGTGTTTCTTGTGTGTTTCTCATGTTTTTCTTGTGTTTCTTGTGTATTTCTCATGTGTTTCTCTTGTGGTTCTCGTGTGTTTCTCCTGTATGTCTTGTGGTTCTCGTGTGTTTCTCTTGTATTTCTCTTGTGTTTCTCATGTGTTTCTCTTGTGTTTCTCGTGTGTTTCTCTTGTGTTTCGCTTTAATTTCTTGTGCTGCTCGTGTATTTCTCTTGTGTTTGTCTTGTGTTTCTCGTGTGTTTCTCATGTTTTTCTTGTGTTTCTTGTGTATTTCTCATGTGTTTCTCTTGTGGTTCTCGTGTGTTTCTCTTGTGTTTCTCGTGTGTTTCTCCTGAATTTCTTGTACTTCTCTTGTGTTTGTCTTGTGCTTCTCGTGTGTTTCTCATGTTTCTCTTGTGTTTCTCTTGTGTTTCTCTTGTGGTTCTCATGTGTTTCTCGTGTTTCTCATGTGTTTCTCTTGTGTTTCTCTTGTGTTTCTCTTGTGTTTCGCTTTAATTTCTTGTGCTGCTCGTGTATTTCTCTTGTGTTTGTCTTGTGTTTCTCGTGTGTTTCTCATGTTTTTCTTGTGTTTCTTGTGTATTTCTCATGTGTTTCTCTTGTGGTTCTCGTGTGTTTCTCTTGTGTTTCTCGTGTGTTTCTCATGTGTTTCTCTTGTGTTTCTCTTGTGGTTCTCGTGCTTCTTGTGTATTTCTCTTGTGGTTCTTGTTTGTTTCTCATGTGTTTCTCTTGTGGTTCTCGTGTGTTTCTCATGTGCTTCTCGTGTATTTCTCTTGTGTTTCTCTTGTGTTTCTCTTGTGTTTCTCTTGAATTTCTTGTGATTCTCGTGTATTTCTCTTGTGTTTGTCTTGTGTTTCTCGTGTGTTTCTCATATTTTTCTTGTGTTTCTTGTGTATTTCTCATGTGTTTCTCTTGTGGTTCTCGTGTATTTCTCTTGTGTTTCTCGTGTGTTTCTCATGTGTTTCTCTTGTGTTTCTCATGTATTTCTCTTGTGTTTTTCTTGTGTTTCTCATGTATTTCTCTTGTGGTTCTCGTGTGTTTCTCTTGTGGTTCTTGTGTGTTTCTCGTGTATATCTCTTGTGGTCCTTGTGTGTTTCTCTTGTGGTTCTCGTGTGTTTCTCGTGCTTCTCGTGTATTTCTCTTGTGGTTCTCCTGTGTTTCTCTTGTGGTTCTCGTGTGTTTCTCGTGTGCTTCTCCGTGTGTTTCTCCTGAATTTCTTGTGCTTCTCATGTATTTCTCTTGTGGTTCTCGTGTGTTTCTCCTGTATGTCTTGTGGTTCTCGTGTGTTTCATATGTGTTTCTCGTGTGTTTCTCATGTGTTTCTCTTGTGTTTCTCGTGTGTTTCTCGTGTGTTTCTCGTGTGTTTCTCGTGTGTTTCTCGTGTGTTTCTCGTGTGTTTCTCGTGTGTTTCTCGTGTGTTTCTCGTGTGTTTCTCGTGTGTTTCTCGTGTGTTTCTCGTGTGTTTCTCGTGTGTTTCTCGTGTGTTTCTCGTGTGTTTCTCGTGTGTTTCTCGTGTGTTTCTCGTGTGTTTCTCGTGTGTTTCTCGTGTGTTTCTCGTGTGTTTCTCGTGTGTTTCTCGTGTGTTTCTCGTGTGTTTCTCGTGTGTTTCTCGTGTGTTTCTCGTGTGTTTCTCGTGTGTTTCTCGTGTGTTTCTCGTGTGTTTCTCGTGTGTTTCTCGTGTGTTTCTCGTGTGTTTCTCGTGTGTTTCTCGTGTGTTTCTCGTGTGTTTCTCGTGTGTTTCTCGTGTGTTTCTCGTGTGTTTCTCGTGTGTTTCTCGTGTGTTTCTCGTGTGTTTCTCGTGTGTTTCTCGTGTGTTTCTCGTGTGTTTCTCGTGTGTTTCTCGTGTGTTTCTCGTGTGTTTCTCGTGTGTTTCTCGTGTGTTTCTCGTGTGTTTCTCGTGTGTTTCTCGTGTGTTTCTCGTGTGTTTCTCGTGTGTTTCTCGTGTGTTTCTCGTGTGTTTCTCGTGTGTTTCTCGTGTGTTTCTCGTGTGTTTCTCGTGTGTTTCTCGTGTGTTTCTCGTGTGTTTCTCGTGTGTTTCTCGTGTGTTTCTCGTGTGTTTCTCGTGTGTTTCTCGTGTGTTTCTCGTGTGTTTCTCGTGTGTTTCTCGTGTGTTTCTCGTGTGTTTCTCGTGTGTTTCTCGTGTGTTTCTCGTGTGTTTCTCGTGTGTTTCTCGTGTGTTTCTCGTGTGTTTCTCGTGTGTTTCTCGTGTGTTTCTCGTGTGTTTCTCGTGTGTTTCTCGTGTGTTTCTCGTGTGTTTCTCGTGTGTTTCTCGTGTGTTTCTCGTGTGTTTCTCGTGTGTTTCTCGTGTGTTTCTCGTGTGTTTCTCGTGTGTTTCTCGTGTGTTTCTCGTGTGTTTCTCGTGTGTTTCTCGTGTGTTTCTCGTGTGTTTCTCGTGTGTTTCTCGTGTGTTTCTCGTGTGTTTCTCGTGTGTTTCTCGTGTGTTTCTCGTGTGTTTCTCGTGTGTTTCTCGTGTGTTTCTCGTGTGTTTCTCGTGTGTTTCTCGTGTGTTTCTCGTGTGTTTCTCGTGTGTTTCTCGTGTGTTTCTCGTGTGTTTCTCGTGTGTTTCTCGTGTGTTTCTCGTGTGTTTCTCGTGTGTTTCTCGTGTGTTTCTCGTGTGTTTCTCGTGTGTTTCTCGTGTGTTTCTCGTGTGTTTCTCGTGTGTTTCTCGTGTGTTTCTCGTGTGTTTCTCGTGTGTTTCTCGTGTGTTTCTCGTGTGTTTCTCGTGTGTTTCTCGTGTGTTTCTCGTGTGTTTCTCGTGTGTTTCTCGTGTGTTTCTCGTGTGTTTCTCGTGTGTTTCTCGTGTGTTTCTCGTGTGTTTCTCGTGTGTTTCTCGTGTGTTTCTCGTGTGTTTCTCGTGTGTTTCTCGTGTGTTTCTCGTGTGTTTCTCGTGTGTTTCTCGTGTGTTTCTCGTGTGTTTCTCGTGTGTTTCTCGTGTGTTTCTCGTGTGTTTCTCGTGTGTTTCTCGTGTGTTTCTCGTGTGTTTCTCGTGTGTTTCTCGTGTGTTTCTCGTGTGTTTCTCGTGTGTTTCTCGTGTGTTTCTCGTGTGTTTCTCGTGTGTTTCTCGTGTGTTTCTCGTGTGTTTCTCGTGTGTTTCTCGTGTGTTTCTCGTGTGTTTCTCGTGTGTTTCTCGTGTGTTTCTCTTGTGGTTCTCGTGTGTTTCTCCTGAATTTCTTCTGCTTCCCGTGTATTTCTCTTGTCTTTCTCTTGTGCTTCTCGTGTGTTTCTCTTGTGTTTCTCTTGTGTTTCTCGTTTGTTTCTCTTGTGTTTCTCGTGTGGTTCTCATGTGTTTCTCATGTGTTTCTCCTGTATTTCTTGTGCTTCTATTGTGGTTCTCTGTCGTGGTTCTGCGGTCTTGTGTGTCACACAGACTCTTGCTGCTGTGCTTCATGTTCAGACTAAAGAAAGAGTAAAATAATCTGCCATTCTTTCTCTTGTGCTTCTCGTGTGTTTCTCTTGTGTTTCTCGTTTCTTTCTCTTGTGTTTCTCGTGTGGTTCTCGTGTGGTTCTCATGTGTTTCTCCTGTATTTCTTGTGCTTCTATTGTGGTTCTCTGTCATGGTTCTGCTGTCTTGTGTGTCACACAGACTCTTGCTGCTGTGCTTCATGTTCAGACTAAAGAAAGAGTAAAATAATCTGCCATTTTCTCAGTGTTCATCTGTGAATAGAAACTTTCCTTTATGCATACTGAACACACATACACACAGTAATGGATGTGTATGTGTACAGTAAGAGTTCTGATACACTGTGAAAGTGTGTGTTACATTATAATCAAACGAAGAGAGAGACATTAACTTTCAGCTGTGATTGAGAATGCGTGTGTGTTTGTGTGAAGGTTTGACTATACCTGTGAGGTCCAAATGCCCTCACTAATACAGTTAACCGTATTGAACAGCGACTGGTGAGCCGGTCCTCAGTAGTTTTAAAACAGGTGCTTGTGTTTGAATCTAGTGTTTTGCACAGGTTTCTGTGAGGGTTTATTTAGGGTTCGGAGGTCATTAAGAGGTTAAGACAGAAAATATCATTATCCATTAAAACAATGCATGTCTATGAGATGAGCTCACGAATGTGTGAGTGTGAGTGTGTTCAGATGCGCTGACAGACAAGCATCAGTGCCAAATTGTTTCCACTGGAAAGAATTTCAAGAATGAGACGGAACAGATATCAGTGACCCGGACAACCATTTAAAATACACACAGACACACACACACGCTCGCTCTCTCAAGCGCACACACACACACGCTGATGGTGATTTTCTCAGAAGTGCAGGAATCCGTGGAGCCTCCGGTGGGTCTGTCGTCAAGTGTGGAATCTCATGTTAGGATAATGATAGCCTGTCCGCTAATGCAAAAGCAGTTCATCTGATGTTCTGTAAGTTATTTCTCTACACATACTCAGCGCTGGGAGCATCACTTGATGTAAACGACACCTGTCCTGACCCCTAACCCCCAAGCTGGTGACCCGTGACATTCTGCCCACTGTAATTTTCCACACAATAACAGTGCGCTTACATTAGACAGATCTGGCATTGTTAATTGTCAGTATTGTAGTGCTGTATGAAACAGCGCTCACACAGAAGTCACTTTCAAACTGAGTGATCAACTGCTGAGAGTCACGTACTGAACACAGTATAAAACAGGTGACACTTATGTCGCTTAACAGAGAATCTATTCAGATCTGTGTTTCAATATGAAAAACTTTCAATGGCCAAATCAGAACAAATTTGACCGAAGGCCTGATTACTGAAACATTCAGTGGCATCGTTTGCATACATGCATCATTTGCACGAATACATTCAGCAGATGCTTTTATCCAAAGCCACATACTATTCACAGGAGATTTGTACAGTACTGTCAGAACACAATGTGAATGCTAGATGAGCACACAATCTAGAGCTGAAGAGATCGAAGCAGGAAGAACAGTTAAAGTCTTAATTTTGTGATCTTCAGCTCTCAGAAGTGAAACTGAGAGTCTGTCAGTGAATGAGTATGAGACGCAGAGCTCTTACTAACATCACATCAGCTGAGCTCATTCACTGCTGGGCTTTTGATTGAACAATGACCAAAATAACTAATCTGTGCTTCATGATTAGAGAAAACAGAAAGGTCTATGTTCCCTTTTGCCTAAAATTTAGGAAAACTTCAACACCCATAATGCACTGGGCTCAATCCGACTGTCCGTGAGCAGGGATGCAAAACCACGGCAGTGCTTTCTGTAATTTTCACAGAAGCCCTAGATCTGTCTGAAGTTCTCCTGCTGCACATGGGCAAACATTCAATTACTGATATTGTAACAATACAAAGCTGGTTGAAAAAGTCAATAAATTATAAATAATTCAAACTAAACGCGAGGCTCAAAGCAGCATTTCTGTTCTGTGGAGAGGAAGTGTGCTAGTTTCGAGGTGAGCCTGTGGAGGCAGGAAGGCAACGTGCGGTTAGCAAAACTAAATACAGTATACATGCACATTCACAACACACACACACACATACATAGATTCTCTGCAGGAAGTCACAATATGTTTAAAGTCTTTGTGTTGAGTGGCGAGTCGCATCGAGAAACAAACCAGGATAAAAACACACGGCCTGTTTCACGCTCACAAAGCAGCTCATAGATGTAAACAAACACTCCGAAAAATAGAGTATATTCACAGCAGAAGCACACACACAAACACACGTTTACAGTAATATTGTATAGACCTCTATTATTTTTATATACAGCTAGTTATAAATACTACAAACTAACCCTAACAGAAAACTGACTGCATTACTACACTTTTAAAAACACTTACTACATTTTTATACCGTGTTTACAAATACGGACGTCCCCAAAAGGAGGTTTTCTCAGTTTTAACATTTCTGGGTACAAATTATTTCTGAAAAATATGTTTAAGTAGGTACACACACACACACACGCGCACACACACGCGCACACTCTCTCTCTCTCCATGTGTGTATTTCCTCCAGGTTTTCTTCCCGTTTATAACACAGAGTCTGAAGAGAGTCTCGGGAAGCACTGGTTTGTAAAGCACTTTCAAATGGTTTATTTACAGCCTCTGTCAGTCAGAGAAGAAGCGGTGTACATACAAAATAAGAGCAAACTCCCTGAGTCTTTACAGATGAACAGTCAGGAAGTGATTCTGTGACGGACCCGCAACACAAACACGGACATCTACACATATATATATATACTGCATACAGACACACAAACACAGGATTCATAAGAACATGACACATGGTCAGTCCTGCTGTGGACAAATACAGCAATATCAGATGAAAGGAAGACGGCTGCGGTTTCTCCGACAGAATTCAGGACTGATGCAGACTGACACACTAAAGACATCTTACCGGTCATTCATCTACAGAATATTAACAGTAAAATCCACATACAAACACTAATGGCATCTGGTCAGGAAGATTGGTATTATTCAGAAAAGCATGTAAATAACAGGAATGAGTGCAGGACAGACCATCACCATCATCATTAGGAATAATCTTCTGACACACACACACACTGGTGGGAATGAAGTCCAGCTCATGGTCCGAGCGAACGGATGTCAGTGGATCAGTTGTTCTGTATGCGTTGGTGTGATCGTCTATTCTCTCTAATGCTGAGAGTTCTGCATCTGTTCGTTCTGCAGGTTTCCATCGCACTCTTCCTCCTCCTCCTCCTCCTCCTCTTCGCTCACCAGGAACTCCTCAGGAGGCCAGCGCAGCTCCCCGCTCTCCACCTCGCCCTCCGTCGGCTCCACCACGATAGACGGCAGACGGTCCTTCAGCTTACAGCAGCGCTCGAAGTCTGAGGGATCCGGAAAGATCTGAGCAGATAAACATCAAGAACATTCAGTCAGCTTACACACACACACACTCACTCACTCACACACACACACACACACACACACACACACACACTCACTCACTCACT
>NW_015555718.1:190016-192477 GCF_001515605.1 Sinocyclocheilus anshuiensis
CACACACACACACACACACACACACACACACACACACACACACACACAAACACACACACTCTCACACGCTCTCTCTCACACATACACACACTCACACACTCTCACACTCTCACACACACACACCCACACACACACACACACACACACACACACACACACTCGTTCTTCCCCTGACGTCCTGAAGTCTCGTTCGGCTGAATTCTGGATGAAGTGAGGTGTATTTTTAGCTCGGCATCATTCAGTGACATACATGGGCGGCAGGGAAACCAATAACACAATTTGGGCAACACGCCAGTGGAAAGAACATTAGTGTGTGTGTGTGTGTGTGTGTGTGTGTGAGTGAATGATGAGAAAGAAAACCGATGAAAAGAAGGACAAGAGAAATGTTCTATAACAGGAACTGAACCATGAGACCCTCGTCTGACCCCCCGATCCATAAACAACAGCAGAGCATGAGACTGAAGATCCAGACTAAAAATAACCATCAGCCATTAAACTCTGAACAAAAACCCCAGAGGAAGGTTTTCAGCCCTTCATTCTAAAAAGAGACTAAATGTTTCCACAGCATCTCCTGAGACGGTTCAAGACAGGAAACTCCAGAGGAGCTCAGATGAGTTTATGACACGGTTCAAATCCTCATGAACGCTAATGGCAGACCTTCTCATCTCTAAACGCTCAGGTGAAGCATTACAGAGTCAGAACTCATTTGCACTTGGAGCATCCAAATATCTAGCAGACAGGAGGCTGCGATGAACAGATGCGGTTTTATTCTTCACATGACTTCACATGGCTATATGACTTCTGCAATGTGGAGAACACGGACTGAATCCATCATAAAAAATTAATGTTTACTGCGTAACACGGAATGAATTTGGCAAATGTTGGATGAATAAATCAAAAGTAGGGCTGTACACTTAATCAGATGGTGATACGGACTAGTGCGTGTGAAGTCGGTTAAAATAATAATAATAATACATATACAGTTTTTTAAAACCTTACTGAATATGATACAATTTTGTAAACCTCTATTGTGCAGCCTTTTAAAATAAAAGGAATTGTTACATTTCCATCTGATTACATTTCAAAAGTTTAATTAATTCGTTAAAGCTTTATGCATTCGTTTGATACATTTACATCGCATTCAAGGTTTACACTTTATCAGTTCATGCATGCCCCGGGATTTAAAGCAAGCACCAAACTCTACTGTTACAGGATTACTGTTTTGATAATACATGTGCAATCAATCATAAAACAGAATGCAGAAAAATTAAAATAGACAACACAGGATTTCTGAAAACATATTTCATGGGGCTCTTTCATGCATGCCCCGGGATTTAAAGCAAGCACCAAACTCTACTGTTACAGGAATACTGTTTTGATAATACATGTGCAATCAGTCATAAAACAGAATGCAGAAAAATTTAAATAGACAACACAGGATTTCTGAAAACATATTTCATGGGGCTCTAATATTGTTTTTAAAAATAAATATTTTGGCAAACTATTCAATTGTTGAAGTTTTATGAATTCAACTGATTAGACATCCGTCTTGATTATTAAAATGTAATTAAAAAATAAAAACTGAGAAAGCAGAATTTGGGATAACATCAAATAGAATTTCGTAAAAAATCTAAATGAAATTTGGGGGGAAAAAAAAACAACGGATTTTATTCAATTTAACCTAATTAAGTTTATTTGAGCGTTCAGGAGCAGCTGGAGCTGCAGACCCAAGCAGAAAGGCAGTGAGCAGACGTTACCTGGAAGGTCAGCCGGTCTTTGCTGGGACTGAGCCTCATGTCGTCCATCGGTGTGGCGCTGATCATCACGTCAGTCATCATGGCTCAGCTGCACAGGACACACAACACACACAGTTACTCTCAATGCATGCACATCACCAGCAGAGTCTCTGCTAGAACTGAACGAACAGATCGCACTGCGTTTGAGAAGGATGCATTCTGTCACGCAGTTGTACAATAAAACAAACTCAAACCAGTCTCTTGCAATGAGCATGTTTCTTACCGCACAGGCGTCTGCACGGTAACTGCTTTCTGAGCACAACAACATACAGGAAGCCCTTCATGAAGCGTCCTCAAGCGCAGCTTCACTCTTCACCACACTGGAAACCCCCAAACCATCAGCTCTTCTGCAGCTCAACACGTCTGTTTCTGTCCATGCAAAGCGTGCTGGGATCTCCACTGTCCAACTAATAAAAGTCACTCATTCATTCCCAACGCAAGCGGATGAAGTGAACATCCATCTGACTCATGCAGGTGGACTGAAAGCGAACCGAATCTCTGAGCTCAAATCTGCTCCGACTAAAGGCCGGACAGCAGGTGACATTAAAGGGGTCATATGACGCGATTTCAATTGTTTCTTTCTCTTTGGAGTGTTACAAGCTCTTGGTGCATAAAGAAGATCTGTAAAGTTGCAAAGACTAAAGTCTCAAATCCAAAGAGATATT
>NW_015555718.1:193154-197472 GCF_001515605.1 Sinocyclocheilus anshuiensis
CAGACTGTAAGTACGTTTTTTATATTTAAAGAGTTTTTATATTTTATATATTTAAAGCGGAGAGTTTTGGGCAGTGTAGAGTAGGGCTTGTTTGTCATTTCTCCAATCACAAATGCAGACATGGTTTTATGTTTACGCAGCGCGATACAAAGCGTAAAAAGACAGTGTAAGTCATTATAATCAGTAATTATGTCCCCACTGGATGCAACAAATGCCTCGTTTATAATGGGTTTTAATGTTTTTGTCTCGTCGCTCCGGCCGGACACGGCATCATCACAGTATGGTGAGGGGCGTAACATTTCCGTCACACGCTTGAGGTATTCGGCCAATCACAACGCACTGGATAGCTGGCCAATCACAGCACACCTCGCTTTTTAGACCGATGAGCTTTGTAAAAATCGGCGCGTTTAGAGGAGAAACAATAATGTACAGTATGTGGAAAATAATGTGTTTTTTTAACCTTAAACCGCATAAACACATTTCATTACACCAAATACACAAAACAATGTTCTTTTTAGCAGCATCATATGACCCCTTTAAGTAAAGTGGAGCGTAGGACGCTAAAGATGATTGAGATTCCCTCATCCATGAGTCAAAATGTGAAACACATTGCATAACTGCTAACACGTTAGAAACAAGACAACGTTAGCGGCTTCATCCATCATGGGATAATCCCAAAATCTCCCGACTGAATGAAAATGTGAAAGCCTTTCATTTCACTAATGACCAATTACACAAGAGTGAGCGCAGATCTGATCACACTCATAGCGAGAGTGAACCGTGGGCGTGCATGAGGCTCATACAGTGCAGACACACGGAAACTTTCCACGGCTCGGGGTTCAGAAGACTGTCGGATCGCTCCAGCGCTGCAGGTGTTCAGAGGTCAGATCATCATGACACTGAGAGCGAACCCTACGAGCCGAAGAGCGACACACACACTAATCTAGGCTCCTGGAGAGACTTCATATCTGCTCGATTGTCAAGTAGAACAGCAGAACTGTTATTTTTATATTATACTTTTTTCCCCCGTCATTATTTAAATTCATGTATTTGGCAGACGCTTTTATCCAAACTGACTTACATTGCATTCATGGTTTACACTTGATCAGTTCATGCATTCCCTGGGAATTGAACCCATGACCCTGGTGTTGCAAGTGGCATTCTCTACTGTTGCGTAACAGGAGTTTGTTTTGTGTAATTTTGTTAATGCAATCATGTAGGGGTGTAACAATGGAACTGTAATCTGCAATATTTTCTTTATATATGTATATCGTGTACATTATGTGTATATGTATTTATCTCATATAAGATGCATTTGGTTGAGTTACGCTGCAGAAGCGCTTCATTGTAGGCCTCCTATACAGTGATTATCTCTACAGCGCGAGCAGCACAAACAACAATGCAGAACATTAATAACTATGACTGGGACGTCATAATGAGAGCACTATTATAACAATGTTGTGAATTCTTAGGGTCTAGCTGATGTTTTCAGCGCGTCACAGAAGGAGTCACACATTCTGACCACGCAACTTAGTTCAAGTTCACTTGTGCTTGATCTTGTGCAATAAAACCAGGGCCTGAATTTCGTGCCGGGATTGCGGCCATTGTGCGTAATTCTACACATTCCCGCAGGTTTTGCGATTATAACGCGGGAAAATCCCACAAACATTACATTTATGCACTATAGCATGTAGGTTGAATCCAAACATTCAAGCTATTTTATTTTTAACCCATCCTAAAGCGTGCTCGCAGCCAAAGCACACAGCTGCCTCTCAAACAGCTCAGTGTCAGATTGAGTTATTACATATTTGATTGAAATTATTTCCTTATTGCCCGGCTATTCCATTTTATTTATCCATGGCACATGCATTTTTATATGTAGCCTAAGTCCAATGACTTGTTTGCATTATTGAGGTATTATTTATTTTAATTTAAGGCAATAGATTTTTTGGGAACACTTTACAAAGCAACAACTTTTAAAGTCTCATTAGTGGCCCTGCAGCACAAATGCAGTGTTAAGTCGCTGGGGTATATTTGTAGCAATAGCCAACAATACATTGTATGAGTCAAAATTATAGATTTCTCTTTTATGCCAAAAATCATTAGGATATTAAGTAAAGATCATGTTCCATTAAGATATTTTGTAAATCTCCTACTCTAAATATATCAAAACTTAATTTTTTATTAGTAATATGTATTGCTAAGAACTTAATTTGGACAGCTTTAAAGATGATTTTCTCAATATTTAGATTGTTTTGCACCCTCAGATTCCAGATTTTCAAATAGTTGCATCTCAGCCAAATATTGTCCTATCCTAACAAACCATACATCAATGGAAAGATTATTTATTCAGCTTTCAGCTGATGAAAAACTGACACTTAAGACTGGGTTTGTGCTCCAGGGTCACATTTGTTAATGCTTTAATTAACATGGACTAACAGAGAGCAATTATTGTTATTATTATTAACCTCCACAGCAAACAGAACCCAACCGTGGCTCTAAAACTGTGAACAGTGTCATTAGTTTACCGTTACACCCCTACAATCACACCACTAAAGTGTTCTAAACTGATGTGATGGGACTCGTCCCTGAAGCTTTTTCCTCACACTGGCTATTTAAAGTCTGAACTCTAGTCCAGCAGTCAGACAGAAACCACACAGACAGAGACGCAGTGATGGCGAGGCCAATGCCAAACCGAGGCAGGTACTCAGAAGCACTCCAGATTCCTGCTCAGGGGATTTTCCAAAAGCTCCCAAAGCAGCAGCATTGATTTCGTGACACGGCCTCCCAGAGCTGATGGGATGATCCATGTCCCGTGCGAAATGTTTAACCTTTACTCCACTTTCCATTCACACTGTTGGATGATTTTAAATCCAACCAAACTGAATACTATTTATCTGTTTATATTTATGAATGATCATTAGATCTCAAATAATGAAACGCATGAACACAGAGGCCATGCTGATCCACAGCTTCAGAAAACATAACAAATGTAACATTCAAAGGCATTTGTACAGATATGGACTGTCGGATAAATCTATTTTGTTTCACATTTGGTTTGTGTCAGTGTCATTTAGTATCGAGGTACCAATATAGTTTTTATTCATATTTTGAATCAGTTTTTTCCTATTTTCATTTTAGTTGCATTTTTAGTAATTTTGTCTTTTTTGTCATTTTTATTATTAATTTTTTAATCTCAGTATTATTTTATTTCAGTTAACGTTTATTTTATTTCAAGTAACGAACATGTTTTTAATGGTTAGCTTCTGTAATAGTCCTGGTCTGTGTTCACTTATGATCTGTGCAAATGTTTTCTGAGAGCTGTTTTCAATCAAAAGTGTTTTCTTGGTCTTGTCTTTCTTTACTTTGCCCTGCTGATGCTCATAAATAATCCGGATGAGCGGTGACTGAAACCTGAAAATTACTATTATTATCTGAATACATCACAACAGTAAAACAACTGACAAACATTTCAAGTTGTTTCTACATTGCATTAAGGTTCCCTTCTTTGAAAGTGTGACTGGATTTGTAAAGTGCTCAAATCACTGGGATCCCTAGCGTTGTGTATTTTCAGCTTTATTCGAATGCAACATGTTAATATCAGACTCAAATTCCCCACCACATAACGAGTTCATAATGACAGCTCAGTCCAACTAGACCACTGCAAAACCAAACTAGAACACGTCAAACTAGATCACGCTCATTAGAATGAGTCTGATCCACTTCATTTACTCTCTGTCTGAAATACTACTATTTACAAAAATATCATGCGAGTGAATGTTATTCATCATCATGTTTTCAATAACTCCGGACAATTACATCAGAGCAGCTCATAAAGACACTGAATTAAATGATGTGCAATAGTGACAGTAGCAGTCAAAACTTAAAATAAAGGTTTGAAAACTCTATGCTGATCAGAATCAGATGCGCTCGATAAGATAAGAGGTTTCAGATGAGAGACAGTCAGTCAGAGAAAGTGTCTCTCTCTCTGGCTCCGGTGAGGAGCAGTGACAGACCGGAGCGATAAACACTCAGCGCTGCCAGTGATATTTCAGCAGAAGAACGTCTAAACATCCTGCGCAGAGAAGAATAACAGAACATCAGCCTAATAAAACACAAAGATCACAGAGGAGACGAAGAGAGAGCCGAACAATCCAGCCTCCTGCTAAAATAATCCAGAACGAGAAGAAACGCAACCAGACTACAGAACCACGGCTCAAACGCAACACACACACACACTCACTCACTCACACACTCTCACACACACACTCACTCACTCACTCACTCACACACACACACACACACACACTCACTCACT